>NW_027395283.1:4167500-4277500 GCF_027580225.2 Misgurnus anguillicaudatus
CTGTTTGTGAAACTAACAAATTCAGAAAAACAAAATTTAAGCATATAAAATATAATTTTAATGACATGCAGTCGGTTTATGAGTAAAGACGCGTTTTAATGGAGACGGATTTTAAAACCTCAGCAGAAAGAAAGCAGGTAAGTTTAATACGTCAGAAACACTTCACGCACTTTCCATAAAAAATACATTTTATTAAACCATTAACATTAACCCCATGTGTTGCATACATTATATCCATTTTTAATTAAATGTGCAATGCTAAAATTGTATTAAGTTTATAACTGAAATGGATTTTAATCTCAGGTTTAATAAACTCAATAAATTCTGTTATTCAAACAATGAAACAAAACAAATGTTCAAGATCTCTGCCTAACGTTATAGCACACGTTAAGTTAGTCAGTGTAAATAAGCACAAAAACCTAAATAAAAGTTAAATATCCGTGTTATTTATGATAGATGTAGAAGTCCTCAGTGTTATCATTAGATTCGTCTGCAGAAATATCTCCTCAAACTCTCAGCGAAAAACAGCAAAAGGTCACGAGTTTGAACCCAGTCAACACCTATACTTAAAAAGAATTTATAATGCATTGTAAGTCGTATTTAATAAAAAAAAAAAAAATGCATAAATGGTGTGTGTTTGTGTGTGTGTACAGGAGGATCTGAGAGTGGCGCCCTCCAGTGGTCGAGTGATGTCTGACAGTTTGTCTTTGCCCTCTTATACTGAATATCCATCAGGACGACCCTTCATTAACACAACCAGACCCATCTCACATAAAACTGTGAAAGCTTTTCCTGAGAGCAGTGGTGCAGGTACACACACACACACACACACACACAGGTGACTGCGTCTTAGGTTGTTGTTATGGTGTCTTGTAATCTGTGACATGTGATATCTCACTCACACACACCTGACACTAACATTACTCATTCCTATAGAGATTGAATGATGATCCAGCGACAGCTGTCACATTTACTTATCAATAATTCATCATAATGTCTTCTCTCAGTATAGTGCACTGCTGATGTGTCACTATAAACACAAACCCGACAGCTGTAGAAACATACAGATATCCAAGAGACACTTTCGCTTCATGAGTTCAACCTTCATTCAATAAATATTATTCTGTTCACATCAGTAGAAACACTCAGATTTTTATTGAAGTGTGATGTTGTAATTGTACACAGTAAATGTATTGGCTGTTTATGTTGGTGGTCAGGTGCTCCCTCTAGTGGGCAAATGAAGGAAGTGTCATGTGTGTTACTATAGGGTTGCAAAGGGGCGGAAAGTTTATGGTAAATTTCTGGAAACTTGTAATGGGAATTTTGGAAATTCTAAATTGGAAACTTAACAGGAATTTACAGGAATTATTTGGAAATTTAGTGACATTTATATAAACTGGTTTGGTTATAAGCATAGCAGACATGCATGCAAGGTCATACAAATTGTGAAGAAACGTGATACTTACGCTCATCAAGTCTGGATTAATTTGAATAAAGTCCTTTAGAAATCATTCTTATATGAATTTGATATGTGTGCAGGCTTGATGAGCATAAGAGACCATTAACACAAGTAAAGTGTCTACACTTTCGGGTGTTTTTTTTTAAATGATCTCATTAAAGGCGGAGTCCACGATGTTTGAAAGCCAATGTTGATATTTGAAATCACCTAAACAAACACGCCCCTACCCCAATAGAATCTGGACCTTCTGTTGATAGACCCGCCTCACACATACACAACCCGCCAAGCATGTCGGTTAGTAGACACGATCCTTACTGCTGATTGGCTATAAGTGTGTTTTGGTAGTCGGCCCGTCTCCTTTTCCAAAGCGTTTTTCAAACATCGTGAACTCCGCCTTTAAATGTTATCTTAGTCAGTATTTTTGTCTTTACAATGATGTTGCACACTAGCTTACTCACACCACAATAACGTTTTAAACGCAATTGTGTAATTACGTGCACTGCATAAAATGACTTTTTTAGTATTTTTGTCTTGTTTTCAGTACAAATATCTAAAATCAAGAAGCATTTTTTTTTGATGAGCAAAATAACCTAAACAAAAATAAGTCTAGTTTTTAGACAAAAAAAACAATTTAAGTGAATTTGTGCATAAAACAAGCAAAAAATCTGCCAATTTGGTAAGAAAAACAACTTGAACTTTTCCTGAAATTTGGTTGCCCTTATTGGTAGATTTTTTTGTTACAATGGAAAAAATTATTTTTAAGAAATAAATTCTTAGTGTTTTTGTCTTGTTTTCAGTAAAATATCCCAAAATTCTTAAATGAAGAGGCCTTTTCTTGATGAGCTAAATGACCTAAGAAAATAAGTCTAGGTTTAGACCAAAAATATAAAAATGTAAGTGATTTGTGCATAAAACAAGCAAAAAAATCTGCCAATGGGGTAAGCAAGTTTGTCTGAATTTAGTGTTTAAGAAAAATTTTCAAGATTTTTTTGCTTACCCCATTGGCAGATTTTTTTGCTTGTTTTATGCACAAAATCACTTAAATTTGATATTTTTGGTCTAAAAACTAGATTATTTTTTTTGGACGTTTTGCAAATCAAGAAAAAGCATCTTAATTAAAGAATTTTTAGATATTTTTACTGAAAACAAGACAAAAATACTAAGACATTTTTTTTTTGAAAATCATTTTTTGCAGTGTAAGAAACTTCTTTTAAAAACAATGTTGTTGTACACTAGCTTACACACAGCACAAAAAAGTTTTAAACACATTTATGTAATTACGTGTACTGCAAAAAATGACTTTCTTTCTTAGTACTTTTATCTTGTTTTTTTTATACGAATATCTAAAATCCAGATGCATTTTCTTGATAAGCAAAATAACCTAAAAGAAATAAATCTAGTTTTTAGACAAAAATATACAATTTAAGTGCTTAAACAAGCAAAAAATCTGCCAATGGGGTAAGAAAAAAATCTTGAACTTAGGGATGGGCGATATGGCCTAAAATCCATATTGCGTTATACATTGCAGCCTCTTGCGATAGCGATATGTATTGCGATATAATAATTTTAATAGACTCATTTCAGAACAGGTTATATAGACCCTTAGAAAAGCCAAACTGCTAAAAAGTAAGTAAAAGTAAACCGTTATGGCCAGATTAGTCTTGTTACCTCTCTTAGCTGGAACTTTTGCCTGACACACTCTACAGCAGGTGTGTCCAGACTTTTTTGTGTGGTGATCTACTTTTAAAATGATAAAGCCGACAAGATCTATCTGCTAAAAAAACAGTAAATTATTTTTATAACACTAAACACTTTAAATGATTGTGAGAGGACTATACTGCATGTTTGACAATTACTAGACCATAATGCCAATTTCGTGTGTGGAGCAGCAGTTAACTTATGTGCGATCTACCAGCATTGCCGTATTGGACACCCCTTGCTCTACAGAGTATATTTTCCTGCTGCTTGTTGGACTCCTTAAATCCAAATAATAGATGTTGCATCAGTCTTTTTCACGAGCTCCTCTGTTTCGCTGACGCTTTCATCCATGTTTATTCGGCTGCAGCTCGTGGCTCTAAAGTTTTTTTTTTTTAGATTGAGTCATCAACACGCATTATCGCGATAGTGCAATAGATTTAAAATCTCTATCGTATGCCAATTTTATATCGTTTATATTGCATATCGTTTATATTGCCCATCCCTACTTGAACTTTTTCTGACACTTAATTCACAAGAAAAAAAATTAGCTTACCCCAATAGCAGATTTTTTTCTTGTTTTATGCACAAATTCACTTAAATTGTGTCGGTATATAATATATATAATAATTTATATATAATTTTTTGCAGTCTGACCACATGCAAAGATAGACATTTTGACATTTATGTGCAGGATTCAAGAAATGATCTGTTTATGTTGTGTAAAAATGCAAATACATGCAGGGGGTGTGGCCTCAATGTCCCTTTAGTAAGCAGTGTGCAAGTGACTGAATAATGTGCAGGAGAGAAATTCAAAGGAAATTGCATTACACAAAATTATTTTCCCTGTTATAGGCAACTTTTTTCAAATTTCCAGTTTATTCCCCTTAATTCCCGTGTATTCCCATTAATTCCCATGGAAAGTTTCCAGCCTTGAAAATTCCCGTAATTTTGCAACTCTTTTGCAAATTTGTCATGTGCAGAAGAGAGGGATTTCTACTGATTACTACAAGTGTGTGTGTGTGCATGCGTGTGTGTGTAGCAATTATTTCAGCATTGAAGAATCTGCAGGAGAAGATTCACAGTCTTGAGCTTGAACGCCATGACGCTCATCAGAAACTCCAGAGACTCTCCAGAGAATCAACACAATCACTGAATACTCATGAGAAACCACAACAACACAGCAGAACTGATGAAGAACCAAAGACCCACGGTCAGTCATTGTACGTCTGTGTGTGTTTATAAACCCACAATAATGTTGAGATGCCTTGCTGTCTACTTTGCACATAAAGCGCCCTGTCTCACTCTCACACCTGTCTCTCTCTCTCTCTCTCTCTCTCTCTCTCTCTCTCTCTCTCTCTCTCTCTCTCTCTCTCTCTCTCTCTCTCTCTCTCTCTCTCTCTCTCTCTCTCTCTCTCTCTCTCTCTCTGCAGAGCTGTTGTGTCACTTGTCTGCGGCTGAGAGTCGATGTTCTCGTCTGGAGAGACGCTTGGATCACATGAGGAGGACCCTGAGAAACACTGAATCAGACAGAAGTGCTGTTCTCAGACGACAGGTATGAAAATAATGAGCAGTTGTTTGTGGATATCCTGACAGGTAATCTGTATGTGTGTGTATATTGATGTGTGTGGTTGTGTTGTGCAGGCGTCTCTGGAGCGGTTGGGTTCGGCGGAGCAGACAGATGTTCAGAGGAAGCTCCTGAAGTTAGATGTTTTGGAGCAGGAGTATCAGAGACTGACAGAGACACAGACGCTCGCCGAGAAGAAAATCAGAGACCTGGAGAGAAAATTACAAGAGGAGGAACATCAGAGGAAACTGGTGCAGGAGAAAGCAGCACAGGTCTTTGTCTGTTAATCTGTCTTTTATCTGTGCTGTCTGTCTGCCTGACTGATGTTAACTGTGTTATCTGATCTGTGGTCAGTTGCAGACAGGTCTTGAAGCCAATCGCGTCCTCATTCAATCAGTCTCTCCACGTCCACATAAATCCACTAAAGTTAAAAAGCAGAAGGTGAATAAATGAAACTCTGATTGCTCTTTAATTCATCTTTGATGTGTTTGAATGACTCTCTGTGTGAATCGTGTTTGTTTTGCAGAAACATTCGTCTCATTCACAGCCCCATTATAGACTGAGTTTAGGAGATGTGCCGTTTGTGACAGGAACGGTAATGTACTGTTTACAAACACTATTTGTGTTCACCTGATACTCTCAACAAGTGATTGACTCTCTTTCTTTCTCTCTCTTCAGTCGACCGGTTCAAGTCATTCTGTTCGTGCAAACGTTCAACACGTTCTTCATCTCATGAAGCAGCATCATCCTCAGCTATGTAATGAACGTGTTCTTGGACACGCCCATCTGGCTGGAGGCTCCACCAATGAGAGAGGCCGGTCATGCCATCGGTCAAGTGGTAGCTCCGCCTCTTCGAGCAGTGAAGAGCTGTCAGATTTACTGTTGATGTTACAGGATGAGTTTGGACACATGAGCTTGTGAGTGTTTGTGCATCATATTCTTCACTTTAATATTCACACCTGCTCTTAGTTTAATGAAAATCTGACTATTTTCCTGTTTAAGTGCTATAATTGGGTCCCAGTGCTTCTATCAACCTAGAAAACATGAAAAAGATCAACCCAGTAACTTAGTTTTGGTAATCCATTCTCTGCTAGCATGTGAAAAAATAGCTAGTTGAAATTTTGCTAATAAACCGCCATTATGGTGATCAGTGTTTGCATTATCAACTCATTTGCATTTTAAAGGAAACACCCAAAAACAGCACATTTTTGCTCACACCTACAGTGGAAATGTTAACATGCTATAATAAATTATCTGTGGGGTATTTTGAGCTAATAAATCACAAAACGTCTTGTGTGTTTATTGCATGTGGGTCAGTGAGCATCAGGAGTTGGCCAGACAGATCCAGACTTGTAGGTCAGATCGGTTGCGGCAGGATTTGGAGCGTGAGATGGAAACTCTTGTGAAGAGAATGGAGAGTAAAGGGGAACAGATCGCTAAAGTCCGTCGACACCAAACACAGGTAACACACACACACACACAGAGAACAGTATTTAACTCTTTCCCCGCCATTGACGAGTTTTTACGGCAATCCATATTTCCACTATTATCCTCTAGGTGTCATGCTTGCACAACTTATAAAACACTGAAGCATTCACTGATTCAAAAACAGTAAAAACTCTGTGTATGTTTTGATGATCGCTCTGAATCTGATCTATAACAAAAGTCCTTTACAAAAATGCAATTATCTTAGCTTTTTGCTCAAAATTTTGTTTTGTTTTGTTGATATTTTGAATGTTTATAAATTAAAACTAGAACATTTTCTGGAAGGCATTAAACTTTTGTGAAAATCCTAAAAAATGCTGGCGCTTGCTTGAAACTTTTTTTAAACCGCTGGTGGGGAAAGAATTATGTGTCTGCAGATTAAGAAGGTTAATTTATCTCTGTCTGTCTCTGTGTTTCAGCTGGAGAAGTTGAGGAGACAGTATGGTAAACAGAGGAATTTTTCGGCTGACGGCGAGGTTAAAGTTACGACGACAGTATCGACTCGCGGTCGTTCGGCTACACCGGTACAGGTCACATCGAAACCAGGTGAACGCAGCCGAGACAGTCTGCGTCTGCTTAAAGACATGCGCTCGCTGCAGACATCACTGCGCTGTGATCAGATCAACTGGGAGTTCTGACACTTTAACATCTAACAGAACAACAACACACAGCTGTCATCTCATTTATACACACAGACAATTTCATCGATAAGTTTACCGTGTTTGTGATATTATTTTATGAAAATTCTGCGTATTTTACCACCATGAGCTGAGCTCTTGACTTTTACACTTTTCATTTTGGTTTAAAAGGAAGACCTGTGGTTATTTTTGTACAACACTGAGCCATATGTACTGCAAAAAATACTTTCTTTCTTTGTATTTTTGTCTATCAAGATGAGTTTTCTTGATGAGCAAATGACCTAAGAAAATACGTCTATTTTTTACACAAAAATATACAATTTAAGTAAATTTGTGCTTAAAATAATCTGCCAATGGGGTAAAAAAATTCTTGAATTTGTTTTGAATTAAGCCCCGTTGAATCTCACCACCATTTTATTTTTTATTATTTTGCTTAAGTGAATATGTGCTTCAAACATGTTTTTGTCTAAAAACTAGACTTTGTAATTTTGCTCATCAAGAAGATGCATCTTAATTTAAGATTTTTTTTATATTTGTACTTAAAGCAAGACAAAAATACGAAGTAAGAAAGACATTTTTTGCAGTATGTGATATTGATTAAAATAAATCTGATGGTTTACAGGTGAAATAAACTGATAATGATGTCTCATTGAATCATGATTCAAATAATATGAGATTTGTCATAGTAATCTGTAGGTTAGGTGTCAGTCTGATGTTTTTATTTAAATATCATTTATTTATTTGGCCAGTTGTTGTAATCCACACACATCAGCAATAGTAAAGTATTATCACATAGATAATATAATGATGATGCAGCTGAATTGTATATGAGAATATAATGTGTGACGTCTGATCTACCTCAGTTAATAATTCCTGCTTTTCTCTTGAAATTTTATTATTTTACTTTACTTTTTTTATCTTTCATATATAAAAGTTATTTTTCTTCATTCCAAAATTGGATTATTGTTTGCTAAAGTTTGGTCTATGTTATATATTCAGTTTGCTTGAATGATAAAGTGATGAAACAGGGTTCAACAATGTTAGATTCATTAATGTTATGTTTATATGATATGAAACAGCACTGCAAAAATGACTTTCTTTTTTAGTATGTTTGTCTTGTCTTAAGTAGAAATATCTCAAAAATTTTTTAAATCAAGATGCATTTTCTTGATGAGCAAAATGACATAAGAATTAAAAATATAAAATTTTAGTGAATTTGTGCTTAGAACAAGCAATAAAGTTTTTTGCTTGTTTTAAGCACAAATCTACAAAAACTATGTTTTGTCTAAAATATAAACTTAATTTTTTAGATAATTTTGATCATCATGAAAATACATCTTGATTAAAAATTTTTGCATTTTTGTTTTGTTTGCAGTAGAAATATCCAAGTAAGAAAGTCATTTTTTGCCTTGAAAAATGTGTTGTTTTTCAGAAGCCTTGAATTGTTTGCAATATTATTGATGTGTGTTTATGATGGTGCACCGGTGCTCATATACTTCTTATTGTTCTTGTGTCATTTAAACAATTTTAAAGTATTTATTTTTTACAGTGTGGATTAAAATCAATATGAGAAATAAATTTGTGTTTGTTTCCACTGAGACAGCAAAGCAAAAGCAGCCATTTGAAGACATTTATTTGGATAAAAAGTATTTTCTCATCGTTCTTTCATAATGTCTAATTCATTGACATGTGTAAGAGACACAGTTCAACCTGTACAATATCTACACAGATGTTTTGTATTTATCACCATATAAACCACAGACCATCAGTAATGGAGATCTTTCAATCTGAACAAACAATAATTCAGACCGGATAAAATGCAGCAAGTTGTTTATGTTGATGTTTCCTGGATGTTCTTCTCCAGGCTCTTAGTAAAGGGAACGCTGATAATAACTCCTAATGACAATCCCTGGATTCAGCTGAAATATTCAGAAACATATTTACATCAGAAGTCTGTGTGTTACGTGATTGGCACTAGAGAATGAGAGTTCATTCAAAAACAAACGAATCCGATGTTATTTACTTTCACGTACAGGTACAAACGTGTAGAAATACCAGAAAATAGATCAAATAAAGTTGCGTGTAAAAGTAATAATTTAGAAATGGCTGTTATGTACACATCATGAGGTGAAGAAAGAACCACTTATTGCACAAAACAATAGGAAATCTCTTATTATGAAATTAATATCTAATGCAGAAATAGACTTCATAAGAAAAGCATCAAAATGAGTTTCAAGTTCACTGCCAGCACAAGTTTGTTTGTTTTAAATATTTTATACAGCAGACATCAGAAAACTGAAAGGCTCAAAGATAGAAATCCTTTACATGAGCTCTTTTACACTCCTCAAATATTTATCACCAAACACAAAAGTTAAACCTAAACCATTCAGAGCGAACAGCAGGGATCTTTTGTGCTCTGAAGGTTTGGATTTTAAGACGTTCAGTAGTTTCACTGCACTGAGTTGTGTTGTATAAACCTTCAGTAGTTTACTTTACATCAACGTGATGGCTCACTAAAACTCTCAAGAAGTCTTCAGGTCATAGCTGATTTAGGGGTGACATCATAGATTTTGCATTAAAAAAATGAAGCTTTTTTAGAAGCATTAAGATTTTTTACTTTTTATGTCACTAATTTATGATGTTTTTTGTGAGATTCACTCTCTGTTGTAATCAATTATGACTGTAAAAGTGAAAGTTCGATCTTTCACTCAAACAAATATTTTGCCTAATTAATATGATTTATATATTTTGATTTCATATAAAATGTTCATCCATTTCGATTACATACTTTTTTTATCTAAACAAACTACACTAGTCAACATTTGAAGTGGATCAAAAACATTTATCAAAGTTGTCCTAAGACAAGAACGGGTAATGGGTATTGGTTCTAAGACAACTTTTAGGAAAGGTTTTGATCCACTTCAAATGTTGACTAGTATAATAAACGTTATGTGATTGATATGTGTCAGTTATATTAAACAAGTACAAATAACATTTATGTAATAGTATTACTAAATCCAATATTTTAAATTCATTAGAAACACCAAGTTTGGCTTCAAACATTTTCAATAAAACATCAACATCTAACAGAATTGGTTACCATTATGGTGAACAGTGTTTGCTTTAGTTTGGCTACTGACCTTTGACTTCTTAACCTTCAGTTTTTTTGGCTGTTGTAATGTGTATATGTTACACATTACAACAGCCCCCCCCCAAAAAAAAAAACACTTTAAGGCTTTGAAATAGCCAAACTAAAGTAAACACTTATCACCATAATGTACTACAAAAATGAATGTCTTACTTAATATTTTTGTCATGTTTTTTAGTATAAATCTCTGAAAATACTTAAATAGAGATACATTTACTTGGTAAGCAAAGTGGCTTAAGATATTAAGTCTTGTTATTGAAATAAATTATGAAAATCAAGAGGTTTATACTTAAAACAAGCACGAATATCTGCCAGTGGGGTAAGAAAAATAAACTTAATTACAGTTTCAACTTAATTCAATAAACTCAGTAAAGGTTTATTTTTCTTACTTCACGGCAGATATTTGTACTTGTTTTAAGCCTTAACTCTTTAATTTCATAATTTATTTCAGTAAACAATACTTAAAATCTTAAGCCACTTTGCTTACCAAGTAAACGTATCTCAATTTAAGTATTTTCAGATATTATAGTAAAAAACAAGACAAAATACTAAGAAATTCATTTTTTGCATACAAAAAAAAATATTTTCAAGAAGAAATATTATTAGTATTTTTGTCTTCAGTAAAAATATCAAAAAATTCTTAAATTAAGATGCTTTTTCTTGATGAGCAAAACGACTAGTTTTTAAACCAAATAAGTCTAGTTTTTAAACCAAAAATATCAAATTTAAGTGATTTTGTACATAAAACAAGAATCTTGAATCAAAATCTTTAAAATTTTTCTTGAACACTAAATTCAAGAAAAATTTGATTACCCCATTGCCAGATATTTTGCTTGTTTTTCATATATAGTTTATTCGTTTGTTTAAATAAAAAAGTATGTAATTCAAATGGATGGAAATTTTATATGAAATCAAAATACAAAAATATTATTAATTGGCTTAAATATTTTTGATAGCATTTAACCAATTAAACGTTTTATTCTTAAAGTGAAACATTTAATTAGATTTTTTTAGGTGTTACCTGCACTGCAAAAAAATTATTTTCAAGAAAACATTTTCTAAACATTTTTGTCTTGTTTTCAGAAAGAAAAAAAATCTAAAATTAAGATGCTTTTTCTTGATGAGCAAAACGACCCAAGAAAATAAGTCTAGTTTTTAGACCAAAAATGTCAAATTTAAGTGATTTTGTGCATAAAACAAGCAAAAAAATCTGCCAATGGGGTAAGCAAAAAAAGCTTACCCCATTGGCAGATTTTTTTGCTTCTTGTAGCTCGAACTTTCACTTTTTACAGTGTGGGTCACAATAATATTTTCATCTTATGTGAGAGTCTGTCAGAAAAACATTTAAAAGCAAACTCATATTTGTCAGAAATCTCTTTCTGTCTTCTGTTTTGTAGCAGATTTTGGCAAATGCACTTACAGTCACACAGATTCACACACAGCAGATCTTCATATATCAGAACTGTACATCGATAGGCAGATTTAATACGGTTTTCTCTCCTAAAGTCACTCAGGAAGGCAACACAAACATTTGTAAGGCAAATTCCATGTGAGACATCATTCTGCCAGCCTGAGAAAGTCTGTGTCCTCGGAGGACATCACAGTCCTTTAAAACATCATCATCATCATCATCATCATCATCATGAGTGTCTGTGGACAGATGTCACAGCGGGTTTCTCTCTATGAGCTCCAGCTGCTCACCGCTTCAATGAGATCTTCAATAATTGTTTTGGGTTTTGGGGATTTGGGAAATGGAAAATAAATGTTGTTTGGTTGTTTTTCTCTGTGTGAACTGGGAAAACTGACATCTGAGAGGCCAAATTGTTTCCACTTTGAAACAAAGATTAATGAAAAGATCAGTTTCATCTGACAAAAATTCAATTTAAAAAAAGAGAAAATAAAGACTTGAGTTTCTTTTTGCTTCAAAATAAAACAAATACAAAACAAAATAGTAGGCAGATTCAATAAAATGTATGTCTTATGTGCTAAAATGTTTTATTATATTCTTTACGATAATTTGTTATCATGTAAGTTTAATGAAAAAAAATGAAAATGTTTAATGGGGTTTTAATTTTGGGAAAATCTGTGTTAATCTTCATTGAGAGTTGTTTCGCTCCACATCAATCGTTAATCGTCCTTCTGCACATCAGCATCTCAGACAATCCATCTCCGTGGAAACGGGAGAAGTCACACCTGACCTACTGGTCACACCTGACCTTTGCCCCGTTGACATCACTGGTCATCTAGGCAGCCGTTGACGCGGTGGGACTCGTCACCGAACGCGCCCTGAGACTGGAGCAGCTCAAACTCCTCATCCAGGAAGTCCAGTGAGTTGTTGCTAGGCAACCCGCGGATGGTGAATTTGTGCGAGACTTTGGTCCACTGCTCGCGGTTAGCGGCCACGCGCTCGTAAAGTTCAGCCGAGCGCGGGCAGATTTCCTGAAGGAGTCTGAAAATGACACCGAGTGACTTTAGACATCACATCTTCAGATTGTTTCATTGAAACACATTACACATGAAGTCTGTTTGTGTGTGTTTTATTGTGTTGGTTTATCTCACTTGTATACTGGCATGGCGATGTGCTCCATGAAGCTGATCTGAAGCTCAGGGATGTAAGCTTTCTCTCGATCCATCATCTCACTGGGTCTGTTGCCCATGGCTTTCTCCTAAACACACACATCTGTTTTAAGCATGTTTGATCTTTCATTAAATCACAGACAGTGTTTATATACAACCATCTGAAGACTCACCAGATCACCCTGAGAGAAAAACTCTTTATAGATCAACTCCTAAAAAAACACAACACACAGAAGAACGTCTTTATGACAGATCCACACTTCATCAGATCTCCAGATTGTGATTGTGTGTTATTGTGTGTGTGTGTGTGATGCTGTGGTGTAGGTGTTGTACCGCAATCTTTCTGGTGGTTTTCCAGCCTTTGGTCTGATCTGAGAGGTCACAGGAGGTCATGAGCAGACACAATAAAAGACTGCGATGGGTTTGATTCTTGGAGTTATAACCAACTGCAAACACAGACAGAAAGACAGACAGACAGACAGACAGACAGGTGAATAAAACGTCATTGAGAGAAAGCGAGAGTACAGAAGAAAGCAGAATATTGAATCTGACCATCAGCCATCCGCTGAAGATCTTTACAGATTCTTAGATGGTGAGCTAAATCTGTGGCCAGGATAATTTCTCTCATCAGATCCAACATCCTCTGATAATCCTACAAAAACAAAACACACATAACATAAAACACCACACAAAACACACACGTGTTCAGAGGACAGACAACACATTGCTTATTTAAGGGTAAATTAAATATTATTATTGAGAATATGTGAAACTTTTCTAGACATTTCTTGTGATTGACACACTGCAAAAAATAATTTTCAAGAAAAAAAATTCTTCGTATTTTTGTCTTGTTTTCAGTAAAAATATTTAAAAAATTCTTAAAATAAAATGCCTTTTTCTTGATGAGCAAATCAACGCAAGAAAATAAGTCTAGTTTTTAGACCAAAAATATCAAATTTAAGTGCATAAAACATGCAAAAAAATCTGGCAATGGGGTAAGCAAAAAAATCTTAACATTTTTCAAACTAAATTCAAGAAAAATTCAAGAAAAATTTGCTTACCCCATTGCCAGATATTTTTTTGGCTTGTTTTATGCACAAAAGCACTTAAATATTTTTGGTCTATAAACTAGACTTATTTTCTTGAGTCATTTTGCTCATCAAGAAAATACATCTTCATTTAAGATTTTTTAACAAAATTTACTGAAAACAAGAAAAAAACACTAAGATTTTTTTCTCGAAAGTCATTTATTTTCTTCAAGAAAAAAATCTTAGTATTTTTGTCTTAATTTAAGAATTAAGAATTTTTAGATATTTTTACTGAAAACAAGGTGCTTTTCTTGATAAGCAAAACGACTCAAGAAAATAAGTGTAGTTTTTAGACAAAATATATCAAATTTAAAGGCGGAGTCCACGATGTTTGAAAAACGCGTTGGAAAAGGAGACGGGCCGACTACCAAAACACACTTATAGCCAATCAAATCAAATCAAATGCCGGGTTGCGTATGTGTGGGGCGCAGGGCCGGATTAACCATATGGGCAACTGGGCAATTGCCCAGGGGCCCAAGACCTCCAAAGGGCCCAGGGCAGCAAGGGCACGAGCAAAATACTGAATCTGGTAATCTCCGCTGGCCGCTTTATATTAAACAAACTGTCAACACGGGCTTTTGCGCTGCAAAGAGAGACGCTGCGCTTATTACTTTGAACTTGAGTTGAGAGCGGTTGAGTCAAGTGCGGACTGACCAATGAAGAGAGGGCCTCAGGTTAAGACCCTCTCCTCATTGGTCAGTCCGCATGAGGTGGGTCAAAGGTTCGCCAAGCATTACGTGACGCAAGGCTTTGGTACAACAGAAAAAACAAGACACGGAGAAGCTAAGTCGGAGCGCGAAGCGGAAATTAAAAAAGGAAAAGGGCACCAGAAACGCAGAAAATGTGAAGTATAAACAGTGGTGTAGTCTATGTGATACGCAGGTATCTGCGCGATCCGATCGGCGTATGAAATCAGATTACTATAGCGGCGCAAAAGTGACTGGGGAGCAGAGAACCCACAGGCGAGTGACAGCAAAGTAGCGCGAGAGCGATTCCAGTTATCACATGAAGAAATCTGCTTTGAATCGCTCTCGCGGTACATTGACATCATCAAGAGGTCTGCTTAACGCCAAATGAAGTCGAACCTGCAGTGTAGCTGTTCACGCGACACTGTAAACAAACCAACCATGTGGAAAAGTGAACGAGTGAAGCAGTGCACAACATAAAATCCGGAGAGTTAACAACGCACATCTGTGAGTAAACAACATTTAAATCATCAATCCAGTTTGGATTACTTTATCTGGAGGTAAGGCTCCAATAAAATAAAATAAGCCGGTGTATATGTTCTGATGGTTTTTAGCTGCCTTCCAGCATGTTTGCCACAGTGTTAAACTTCCTCTCCCTGTGTTCATTTATATATCTACGTTCAAGATGTAGCCTATATGATCTTAAACTTCTATGTGAGGAAAATCATGTCTGCGTTGATGTTCAGTTCAGACTTCAAATTAGATAATGTTCTTCACTTTGGTTTGGGTGTCTAATATTAGGCTGTTCTTGTATGTTCTTGATGTTCTTGTAATAATAATTAAGGAAAAGCCTATTTTCATTTTTAGACAATGCTTGTATATGCAAAAAATAAGCTTTGTATATCAATGACTATGCAAATTAAGCTTAATCCATGGTCATCTTAAATGTGTATTAATTAAAAAGTTCTGTTAAGTGAGCTTCCGTCAATGACGAGGACAACTCAGCTAAGTTAGCCAGGACTTTTCTACACCGCCAGCTTATGTTTACAGCCCGGAGATTATCCAGATGCTGATGTGTTTTGTTTTCATAGCATCATATGTGAGTGAATGTCTTTGATAGGGGACATAGTAGTGCATTTGTATGAGCATTTAAATATTTGTAAATCAAAATACACCTGATGACTGTTAGAATTTAAGGTATTGAGTATATGTACTGTATAATACAGTAATATATTCTGTATATGACCATATTATGGTGATCCTGGGGTCGTGATGATGGGGCCCTTGAATATTGTTGCCCAGGGTATAACAAAGTGTTAATCTGGCCCTGGTGGGGCGGCTCTATCAACAGAAGGTCCAGATTCTATTGGGGTAGGGGCGTGTTTGTTTAGGTGATTTCAAATATCAACATTGGCTTTCAAACATCATGGACTCCGCCTTTAAGTGATTTTGGGGTAAGCAAATTTTTCTTGAATTTAGTGTTTAAGAAACATTTTCAAGATATTTTGCTTACCCCACTGGCAGATTTTTTTAGCTGGTTTTATGCACAAAAAATCAATTAAATTTGATATTTTTGGTCTAAAAACTAGACTTATTGGGTCGTTTTGCTTATCAAGAAAAAGCATCTTAATTGGCTCCGTGCACGACTCTACTTCCGTTCTACTTCCGCACCTCGACTGTGTGGGTGAGCACTTCCGGCAAGATGGCGATGTTTTACACCAGATGTCTCCAAGACCTGCCAAAAATTACTATATCAGACGTCCACAGACTCGTCCGAAATGGATGCTCTGCCCCCCGGAGTAAACGGGAAAAGGGGTACAAGATGTACCTTTCAAGTTTTATTGACAACTATGAAGGTAAGTTTGAAACTGACAGCAAAACACGTTCACATTGTTGTATCACTAACTAGGTAGCAGTAGCTATGTAGTTAACATTTAGGTCAGTTGTCCTGTACAGATTTTAGATTTGTAGAATTAACAATTGTTTTTAAACGTTTTATTTTTGGTTGAGGTGCATACGATACGACCAAAACAAAAACGCAGCACCCTGAAAAAGCGCTAACTTTCCAGAACCAAAACAAACGATTCAACCGGGCGTAGAGAAAACATAATCTATCGCTAAGTTTAGACAGCTGTCTATTTATTTGTCTATTTGAGCCGTTTATTTATTTGACAGGTCTGAGTATTTCTTTTTGGTTTATGTTAGTGCTGCACGCTTAATCATATCATGTAAATGCCCTGACTGTGACACACACACACACACACACACACACACACACACACACACACACACACACACACACACACACACACACACACACACACAGAAAGACACGCACCAGTGTCGTGCGCACAGACAGTACGGCAGAATACAGTTCTGTTTCGTGCTTCTTTTGCAGCTATAGTAAGTATTGGTCTATATGTCTAACATTACATGAATGATGCTAAATTCCCACAGTTTCAAACAAAGACCCTGCAGGGAGGGTGACCGTCAGGGCTGTATGTTATAGGTCCATGAGGAAGCATGAGAAGCCTCACGACCTCAGAGTAGGGTGACAAAACATGTGTTTAACCAGTTCAAGTCAGATTCTGGGGTATTTTTGTGGCTATAGTTGGTGATGTGGATGTAGAATATCAATAAGAAAACTTAAGTCTGTTTATTTGATTTAAACCTGAACTATACTTTCATGGACACCCCAGAAACTGGTTGTTACTGCTCCCGTTCTTTGGAGCATAAGTAGGCCTGTTCATGATGGGTACATTAGTCAGTGTGAGGTAAGCGTTGATTTTGTACCCTCAATCTAGGCTATACTAACCTGTTCAATGTTTTACTAACACTGTTCATTTGTTCTAAGTAACAACTGTATTTTAATACAACAGAAAATCTTTTAAGATTATTGAGGCTGTCTTATTTGTTCTAGTTGTTCTGGTAGCCTTATGAATCATACCTCTACTATTTGCTAAAATCATGTTTTATTCATAGATTACTTTTGAGGACAGCTCACCGATTCAAATAGCGGTGGCTGAGTGCTCCTGTGTGGCTGGAACCGCTCTCTGCAACCACAGTGTTGCACTACTGTATCAGACCACAAAATACTCTACGCTACAACTAAAAGCAGTACCACCTGTCCTCAGCTGCACAGAAACTGAGCAGCGATGGCATAAACCACGAAGATTGGTAAGTACTTAAGAACTTAGGCTAATATATATATATATATTTTTTTTTTGAAATTGGATATAAGTTCTACAACCTTGTTTAAAAAGCACAATGAAGACAAAACAAGCGCATCATTACCAAATCTATTACAGGGTTAATTATATTGCTATATTTCAACAATATTGCAAAAATTATATTTATGACGATATAGAATATTTTTTTCTTATTACATTTATCTCACCTAAATGTTTGCTCTGCCATTGCGTTTTTACTATGGGGTATTGTTGTTGTTAAGAGTTTACACAACACAAGGAAGCTTGATTTCAATCTGTCTGTCACACTGTCACATGCCTTTTATACATAAGAGTCTGTGTGATGTAGCTCCCTTTTTAGGTACTAAATCATCATCGGAGGCTAACGTACTGCAGAATGGTGTTGTTGATGAGCGCACTAGGGAACATAAATGTGCCATACGTCAGTGTGTCGCTGTGTCATTTATATGTAAAAAATTATACCCTTATTATCGTGGACGGTATGATATGACACACCCCTACGTGTGATGGTATGTTATGGGGGCTAACCAACTGTCCTTAAGTTTTATTTGTTTATTTGTTTGTTTACTTGATAGGGTGTGAAACCAGGCAGAGTGGGTAACATGGTATTCATCTCAACCAAACCCAAGTCAAGACAGTACACAGCTGCTGATGGTGTAAGGTAATATTCACTCTCAAATAATAATCTATTCTGCAGTCATTGTCAGATTCTTGTTGTTTTAAGAGTTATTATTTCTTTTTTTATAATTATGACATAACTGTTTTCAAAGGAGCAAGCGCTACAAAGCAGTGCGGGGTGACTTGCCAGACCCAGATTCCCTGAAGGTTGACGAGGCATACCAGGACTTCGCGGCAGAACTTGCTCCGCTAATCACTACACTCTCGATAAGCAGTGATGTCCCTCTTGTTGATTCAACCTTTGGGACCGTTCAAGAAGGGAGCCCCATTTCATATCAGCACCCATTGCCAGTGAGTAGGGTAATCATCCACCACCCAGACGCACCCCCTCCACCACCCCTGCCGTTAGATGGTCACAGGCTGGACCCAACCACATGTTCCTTTGTGTGCACTCACCAACAACACCTTAATGTAATGTCCCTTAACATTACTTTTGACATGGCAAGATCCATCGAGATGGCTACGAGAGAACAGAGTGGCAGCGCAGAGTGGCACAGCCTGAGGAAGATGAGGATCACTTCATCCAGGTTCCGTGAGGTGTGCCATGTCCGAGGTCACAGCTCTGCAGAGAACCTTGCAGAACGCATCCGCAAAGGTGGGGTTCAGACAGCCTTGATGAAGAGGGGGCTGGCACTGGAGCCAGAAGCTATTCAGCAATATGCCCGCATTAAAAACGTCAACTACTGGCCATCAGGATTTGTCATCCATCCAGATGCTCCCTGGCTCGGATCCTCTCCAGATGGTGTCGTTTTTGATCGAACGGAGGCACCACCGTTCGGGCTGGTGGAGGTGAAATGCCCCAACTTGAAGAGCTATGTTGACTCTGGTTGCCTGCACATGCAGAGTGGCGCCTTGCGTCTGAAGCCAAGCCACAGCTACTATTGGCAGGTGCAAGGCCAACTGCTTATCACTGGAATGCAGTGGTGTGATTTTGTGGTTTTTGCAGAGGAGGACCTTTTTGTACAAAGAATTTATACAGATGCAGAGGTTGCTAGGGTTATAAGGGAGAGGGGGGATTTTTTCTTTTTCTATCATTACCTGATCTGATCTTTAAAACATTAATGGTTCAGCCTGGTGTAAAAGTTTTGTGATTAGCTGTAAAACAATTAATCACATCCAAAATAAAAGTTTGTATTTACATAATAAATGTGTGTGTGTAATGTGTATAATTATTTTATCTATAAAACACACACATATGCTTGCATATTATTTGCAATAACTATATTATTATCAGCAGCATGTGCATATTACTGCATTTATATGTAATTTATATTATATATTTTATATGTAAATACATTTCTCTTAAATGTATACATGCACGTATGTGCATTTAAAAACAAAGTAATTATACACAGTACACACACATTTATTATGTAAATACAAACTTTTATTTTGGATGTAATTAATCGTTTTGCGTCCCTAATTGTTAATATTAGATCGTTGTATAAGTGTTATTCAATATGTTCTTATTAAATTCTACATCTAATGTCATCTGTGGTGTGTGTTTTTATTTGATTTCAAGTCATCAGTAAAAATCCAAAGCTAATGTAATGAAGGCAATGACACAAAGAATTGTTTTTAATAAGCAAGATAGATCTTTAAGATCAAGGTCAAGTTTATTTATATACTGTAGCCCTTTAAAACAGCATAAATGCTGACCAAAGTGCTGCACAACATATCAAACAAAACGTCCACGTACAATACATTTTGAACACTAATAATAAAATATCAAAAGATAACCGAAAGTAGTAAAAATTAAGAGAGAAAACATCATACAATTTAAACACTATTTAAGACTAAACGATTTATTAATATCAAAATTACCAATTTAACTCATTGGGGAGTTGCCCATGCCTTCACTAACGGCCCATTCTGATAACTGACCAGGAAGCAGGCCACACTGAACAATTCATCAATGTTCCCGCATATAGACAGTGGTATGTCCTTGTCAAACAGTTTGTTTTCTTTCACTCTCCTTATGCACCTCTCCACATGCACTCTCAGACGTGCAATTGACTGTGTTTGTCTGACATCCTCTCGACTCATTTGTCGTTTGTTGCTGAGAAAGGCAGGCCGGTACACCTTACAAGGAGCAAGGTTGTCCACAACAAAACCTTTGTCCACCATGATCGCCATACCTGGCTTTAAAAGCTTTATAATCCCAGACAGCTTAAAAATCTCGCGATCACTCATAGAGCCTGCATATAGCCCAGACACAAAAGTGACAGCACCGTGGGGTGCCATGCCAATCATAGCCTTGAATGTTGTGTGCGATTTGTAGGTAGAAAACACCTCAGTTTGAAGGAGCAGAGAGGATGGCGTCTGACAGAATATCTCTGTACAATCGAGGACTACCTGTGTATCTGAAAAATCTGCAAACTCAGGTGGGAGGTGAGCTCTCACTACCTCTGGAGGAATCCAAAGGCGCTGGCTTCCCAGCAGGCAGTACAGAAAATGAGTCCATGTGGAGATGATCCGACTTGCAGTAGTGCGGTGAATGCTGAACCTCTCTGCAAGGTCATTGAGAGGAAAACCCACTGACAGATACATCAGGAACAGCAGCAACTCATCAATGGGTCTCAGTTTCTGTTCAGATAAAAAACAAAAGTCTGTTTAGTTACCTTGACATTGCTATTACTAAGTATAGCCTACATCAGAAAATAATACCAACATCAGCTGGCTGGCTTTTACTTTTTAGTTAGATGTAGTTAACTCCACAAACCAACAGGGGCAATTACAAAATATTTTAAATCTAATTTCAGTAACATTAAGCCAACAACTGTATGCACGTCATGTTACCTACCGTTGTTGGGTGATGGACTGTGCTGATGCTGGCAGAAGCTGTCTTGGCACTGGTTATGCGCACCATCTTGTGGATCACAGCAGGTTCAATTAATTTCCAAAATGCCATGAAACTCTTGTAGGACGCAAACCTGGTATAAAAGCGCATGTTCTCATCTGATGTAGACAGGCGATCTATCCCAAAACGCTGGCGAAGTTTCTGGGCTTCTAACTGCTGTTGTAGCTCTCTGATCTGGCGACGTAGGGCTTCATTCTCGTCTGCCAAATTACTCGCCCTCGCTCCTGTTTCAGGGACTACACAGTAGTCATGATCTATGGCCATTTCGGTATCCATCTCCGAGTCCGAGTCTGACTCTGGTGCGGGACTCTCGGCCCGCGGACGCCGTTCCCAGACGCTCGGTCGGGGCGCAGGTAGTTTGTACCCATTCCACGAAAAGTAAACTGGTACGGCTCCCTTCTTCAGCCTCCTCAACCCCCCGGCAGTCACATTTAAATCAGTCTGCTTAAAATGCCGACTACAGACCCGGGTGTTTTGGGTCGGGTTGAAGTCATCCCTCCGGATATTTTGCATCCACTTAGCCCGTACCGCAGCATCAACGGGGAATGCATGAAAGCTGATTACTTTGTTGTAGTTTGACGAAACGGTACATAATGGCACACAACAATGAAGTGTTGAGCCTGTAACTCTCTGAAAGGCAAGTCGCCTCTCTTTAATTCTAAAAACACTCATAATAAAAACATCTAGTCATCCAGTTTGTTGATCTCATTCACTGTTGTCTCTGTCTCCCGCTCTCACTCTCAGATCACCGGAAGTTTTCACCGGAAGTACTGGCCCACACAGTCAAGTTAGAAACGTCAGTGGTCGCCATATTGTGCACAGAGCGAATTTAAGAATTTTTAGATATTTTTACTGAAAACAAGATAAAAGTACTAAGAAATGTTTTCTTGAAAATCAGTTTTGGCAGTGTGGCATTTTTAATGAACTTGACATTCATTCATTCATTCATTCATTTTTCATTCATTTATTTATTTATTTCAAGCAAATAGTATAACAATAAACTTTAACATAAACTTTAAAGGTGTATTGTGTAACTTTTAGGATAGTCTCTTGACAGAAATGCAATATTATCTACACAACTATATTATCAGTGATGTATTAAGACATTACATAATGTACCCTTATGTTTTTTTTTTATTACCTCAGAATGAGCCATTTTTTATCTACATAAAAGTCCCCTCACATGCACTGCAAAAAATGATTTTCAAGAAAAAAACTTTTTTTTGTATTTTTATCTTGTTTTCAGTAAAAATATCAAAAAAATTCTTAAATTAAGATGCTTTTTCTTGATGAGCAAAACGACCCAAAGAAAATAAGTCTAGTTTTTAGAAAAAAATACATTTTTAAGTGATTTTGTGCAAAATCTGCCAATGGGGTATTTTCTTGGGTCATTTTGCTCATCAAGAAAAAGCATCTAAATTTAAGATTTTTAGAAATTTTTACTGAAAACAAGAAAAAAATACTAAGAAAAAGTTTTCTTGAAAATAATTTTTTGCAGTGTGGAAGTCGCTGCAGTGCAAAAAATGACTTTCTTACTTAGTATTTTTGTCTTGTTTTCAGCAGAAATATCTAAAAATTCTTAAATCAAGTTGTATTTTCTTAATGAGCAAAATGACCTAAGAAAATAATACTAGTTTTTAGACAAAAAATATTCAATTTAAGTGAATTCGTGCTTAAAACAAGCAAAATTATCTGCCAATGGGGTGAGAAAATTTTACTTGAATTATGTGTTTAAGAAAAAAGAAATCTTATTTCACAGTTTTTTTTCTCACCCCATTGGCAGTTAATTTTGCTTGTTTTAAGGACAATTTCACTTAAATTGTATATTATTTGTCTTAAAACTAGACTTATTTACTTAGGTCATTTTGCTCATCAAGAAAAAGCATCTTAATATAAGAATTTTTTGATCTTTCTACTGAAAATAAGACAAAAATACTAAGTAAGAAAGTCATTTTTTGCAGTGTGTTATGTTTCTACAGTAGCCCTAAATGGTCAAATTGCTCTACAGAACGCGTTTCATAACTACATTGTCTAAGACAATGACATTGTCCTGTACAGCTACAATATGCGGTTTGAAATTGAGGGGTGAAGTGTTGAAATTTGCAATCTCACCACAAGATGCCGCTAAAACGTACACACACCACCTTTAATCCAAAGCAAACCTATAAGTGTATATGCAAGCTATTCATTTTTTATCAGTTTGTGTGATTAATGAAAATCAAACCTTTGTGTTGCTAGCGCAGCGCTGTACCCACTAAGCTACAGGATCTGTGTATAATATCAGAATAACTCAAAACATGAAGCATTTACCTTTCTAGAGAATTTCTCAAAGATGTTGCAGCCGTGTGTGTTGAGAATTGCGATGGCCTGAGCAAAGTGATGTCTCTAAAACACACAAACACCATACACAACATACACAAACACAACAGCGGAGAGTTAATGTGTGTGTGTGTTTGATTGATCACAACAGCAGAGGGCAGCAGAGACACAGAATCACATCAGAAGTTAAATGTATGAAGAGTGATCAATCACTTAAACCACATTCAAAGATGATCAGAAACAAATCTGTCCCGCCTCCTTACCTGTCAATCAACCATAATAAAGCTTTTACACTTCTCTATGATACACTGATGTAGTGAGTAACATCTAAATATGTTATTAACAGGTGCAAATGAAAACTATTGTGTGTGTTTGTACCTCCATTACAGATCCCTCTGAACTGTAGAGAGCTGCCAGGACAGATTGCTGATGAAAACAGATCAATAAAACTCATTTCAGTATAGATTAGAGTCATTAAACTGAGTGAACTTAAAATCTGAACTGTGGCTTTCCTAAACGTACCGAAGCGACCTGGAATGAGTTGTTTGTTCCTCGATGGTCCAAATCGTGACACATACAGGACACAAAGAGTGCAAGCATCTCTATATCTCTACACCAACACAAAACAAATAAAGAAAGAGGATTCAGTGCTTTAGTATGAATGTTTGTGTGTATATATATAGAGAGAGAGATTTGCATGTTTTTTTTACTCGAGGTAGTTGGAGAGCTCCAGGTTCTTGTACAGCAGATAGCAGAAGTGAGAGACAGAGAACGCATGCATCCAGTTGTGATAAGGAGGATCTCTGTAGCCCTTCTTCACCATCAGACAAAACCTAAACACAAGAAGGACATCAAATCTTTAAAGTGTGTTGCGTTACCTTTCGTTGCCGTAGAGACGCTTTGAGAACACCTGCAGGTGTGAGTGTGTCAGAATGTGTATAATAAACTCAACCAATGTCTCGAGAGCCAGGAAGTAAAAGTAGTGACATAAAATATCTGAAATATTGCCGAAGATGGCATAACAGGGATGCAGAAAATATGGCAAGAGAGATGCAGCGTCTCGTTCCCTTCTTCTCTATCTCACAAACACACACACACACATCCTCTTTATTATTGATTTGAGCAGCGGTCCATCAGTCTAAAGTGTTTGTGTAGGAGAACACATTCCTCTCTCATGCCCTAATATGATTTATAGATGAGTTGGTCCGTTGCCCGGCAACAGCATCATCATTGAGTTCAGCAGTATAGTCTGTTTGCTCAGGTGAGAGGTTGATCAAATACAGATGACATAAACACAAGATTGTGTGGTTGTGTGTCCAGACCAGTAAGTATTAAATTCATAAGAATGTTGAAATACATAAAAAGGAAGAGAGTTGTTTTTTACCTGGCCAGTGTGTGCATGTCGATCTTGTAGGTGTTAATAAAGCCCAAGTCTTCAAACATGCTCAGAATCCCCTGATAGACAGACAGAATGTTAATAAATATCTTTATTTATCTTGAAACAGTTGGATGTTTGTGCGGTCGGTACCATGGGTGTGCTGTCGTCCGGCAGCGATCGCGGCGTGTAGGAGAACTCAGCGAAGTTCGGGTGGATTTTCTGGACCGGCTCAATGCCAATACACAGAAGTTTGGTGACCTCTTCTTCTGACACCTTCATGTGATACATCATCATCTCATTGGCCAGATGACTGCGGAACTGAGCTTCATGAACCTTCTTGTACAGAAGAGACTGACACACACACACAGCACATTACATCAAAACGATTTACATTCACTGTATTAACATACACATTTCCCTTCAGTGCTTTATTACAATGACTACTGTGTTAATCTATTATTGATAACTTTCCCACAAACAGCCTAATGAATTGAGTCTGAATCTTTCTTACATGTGCTATACTGATGCCACAGTAGATGGAAAACGCAGTCGCTAAGTCCTCATCAAAACGATTAAACCACGGCCCGTTGATTTTGTTCACCAACTCAGCCACTCCAATCACCTCTGAAAAGAGAGAGTGAGAAAGAAGTGAGACAGAGGTGAGACAAAGAGAGAGTGTGTGTCAGGAAGAGGGTTAAACAGTAAAGTGAGTAAGTCTGAGATAAAAAGAGGGTTGCGGAGAGTTAGTGAGAGGGGTGAGACAAAGAGGGTGAGTTAGAGAGAGGAGTGGGACTGAGAGGGTGAGTTAGTGAGAAGGGTGAGATGAAGAGCGTGAGTTAGTGAGAAGCGTGAGACAAAGAGGGTGAGTTAGTGAGAGGGGTGAGACAAAGAAGGTAAGTTAGTGAGAGGGGTGAGATGAAGATGGTGAGTTAGTGAGAGGGGTGAGACAAAGAGGGCGAGTTAGAGAGAGGAGTGGGACTGAGAGGGTGAGTTAGTGAGAAGGGTGAGATGAAGAGGGTGAGTTAGTGAGAAGCGTGAGACAAAGAGGGTGAGTTAGTGAGAGGGGTGAGACAAAGAAGGTAAGTTAGTGAGAGGGGTGAGATGAAGATGGTGAGTTAGTGAGAGGGGTGAGACAAAGAGGGCGAGTTAGAGAGAGGAGTGGGACTGAGAGGGTGAGTTAGTGAGAAGGGTGAGATGAAGAGGGTGAGTTAGTGAGAAGCGTGAGACAAAGAGGGTGAGTTAGTGAGAGGGGTGAGACAAAGAAGGTAAGTTAGTGAGAGGGGTGAGATGAAGATGGTGAGTTAGTGAGAGGGGTGAGACAAAGAGGGCGAGTTAGAGAGAGGAGTGGGACTGAGAGGGTGAGTTAGTGAGAAGGGTGAGATGAAGAGGGTGAGTTAGTGAGAGGGGTGAGACAAAGAGGGTGAGTTAGTGAGAAGCGTGAGACGAAGAGGGTGAGTTAGTGAGAGGGGTGAGACAAAGAGGGTGAGTTAGTGAGAAGCGTGAGACGAAGAGGGTGAGTTAGTGAGAGGGGTGAGACAAAGAAGGTAAGTTAGTGAGAGGGGTGAGATGAAGAGGGTGAGTTAGTGAGAGGGGTGAGACAAAGAGGGTGAGTTAGAGAGAGCTGTAGGGCTGTCACTTTTCGTTCGAAAATCGATTGCACAATCGATCGGACCAACCAAAAAACGTTTCGAAAACGAAAATAGGCAATCGATTTTAACCAAATATGTACACTATTAATTTTAAAAGAATTAAACAGTTAAAATATAGATGTAACAAAACTCACAAACAAGCAGAAAAAGAAAACTAGATGAGGTTAAAGTTTGTGAACAAACTTTATGTTGGCTTGAGAAAGCCTAGTCTGAGAGTAATAGCTGGAGCTGCAGTTGGGGCAGTTAAGTTGGTTGGGGCAGATGGGTTAGTTGGGGCAGAATTGGGCAGTTGGGGCAGAATGGGGCAGATGGGGCATTTAGGGTAGTTGGGGCATTTGGGGCAGAATTGGATAATTGGGGCAGACGGGGCACTTGGGGCAGATGGGGCATTTAGGGCAGTTGGGGCATTTAGAGCAGTTGGGGCATTTAGGGCAGTTGGGGCAGAATGGGGCAGAATGGGGCAGATGAGGCAGTTGGGGCATTTGAGGCATTTAGGGCAGTTGGGGCATTTAGGGCAGAATGGGGCAGTTGGGGCATTTAGGGCAGTTGGGGCATTTAGGGCATTTAGGGCAGATGGGGCATTTGGGGCAGAATTGGGTAGTTGGGGCAGACGGGGCATTTGGGGCAAATGGGGTATTTAGGGCAGTTGGGGCATTTAGAGCAGTTGGGGCATTTAGAGCAGTTGGGGCATTTAGAGCAGTTGGGGCATTTAGGGCAGTTATGGCAGATGAGGCAGTTGGGGCATTTGAGGCATTTAGGGCAGTTGGGGCATTTAGGGCAGTTTGGCCAGAAT
The DNA here is from genome assembly GCF_027580225.2 of Misgurnus anguillicaudatus. NCBI lineage: Eukaryota > Metazoa > Chordata > Actinopteri > Cypriniformes > Cobitidae > Misgurnus > Misgurnus anguillicaudatus. The sequence goes on from NW_027395283.1 coordinate 4,194,730, forward strand.
GGGGCATTAAGGGCAGATGGGGCATTTAGGGCAGATGGGGCATTTAGGGCAGATGGGGCAGAATTGGGTAGTTGGGGCAGACGGGGCATTTGGGGCAGATGGGGTATTTAGGGCAGTTGGGGCAGAATTGGGTGTTTGGGGCAGATGGGGGAGTTGGGGCATTTGGAGCAGAATTGGGTAGTTGGGGCAGACGGGAAATTTGGGTCAGATGGGGCAGTTGGGGCATTTAGGACAGAATGGGGCAGATGAGGCATTTGGAGCAGAATTGGCCAGTTGGGGCAAATGGGGCAAAATGGGGCGGTTGGGGCATTTGGGGCAGATGAGGCATTTGGGGCAGAATGGGGCAGATGGGGCATTTGGGGCAGATGGACATTTATGTGTGTGTTTCTGTGAGTATGATTGGGTGTGTAATATTGTGTTTGTGTGTGTAATATTATGTTTGTGTGTGTAATTTTGTGGTTGTGTGTCTGTGTGTGTGTAGTTGTGTGTGGTGGTGGGTTGTGTGTGGTTGTGGGTTGTGTGTGTGTGTGTGTGTGTGTGTGTGTGTGTGTGTGTGTCTGTGTTTTTGTGACAGTATGTTATATATAATTTTGTGTTTGTAATTGTGTGTCTGTGTGTAGTTGTGTGTCTGTGTGTAGTTGTGTGTCTGTGTGTGTGTGCATGTCTGTGTTTTTGTGACAGTATGTTATATATAATTTTGTGTTTGTGTGTGTAATTGTGTATCTGTGTGTAGTTGTGTCTGTGTGTAGTTGTATGTGGTTGTGTGTCTGTGTGGTTGTGTGTCTGTGTGTGTGTGTGTATGTGTGTAGTTGTTTGTCTGTGCTATTGAGTGAGTTTTGTGAGACAGAGATAGACTGAGAGAGGTTGAGAGATGATGTAATGTATTTGTATGAGTGAGAGTTGACAGTTAGAATTTGAAAATAAACACTCAGCCTAAACATTCTATGAATGTAAGTCTATGGGACTTTTTTGGGACGTTTGATCGGACGGTTTAGGAGAACCGTAAGTCCGATCGCTTAGAAAAGATATAGCAACTCAAGTCAGATCAGACTGAAGGTCTGTGCAAAGTTTGGTGTGTGTAGCTTAAAAGCTCTAGGAGGAGTTAGAGTTAGAAATTTTAGTCTCAGAAGAAAAAGAATAATAATAAGTTTAAGTGCAACAACAGTATGTTGGCTTTCTCAAGCCAACATAATAAAGAATTCCGAAAGTGCAGTAGGTGTGCGAAAGCTAGACAGAAAATACCCAGCAATTTTACGCACCTATAGTTTCACGCTTTCAATCGCTGCATCTAGTGTTTTGCAAAGAAAATGGAGGACAACGTCAATAAACCTGTGCAACACGAGACAGCGTCGAAATTGTGACCTTACAGGAGATGATGAGTTATGACAAGGAGCCACCCTTGCGAGCTGACAGCGACCCGCTTTTGAGATGGAAGATTGGCAGTACGAAATACGCAGCTGGCAACGAAGTACCCGAGTTTCCCTGGGACATCAGTGCGGTCGGACTGCGTCTTCTCAACAGATGGACATATAGTGAATGAAAAGCGCTCTGCTCTTGACCCCTAAAATGTTGATCGACTTGTTTTCCTGACCAATAATTTGTAATGGCCCTAGTCTTTTTGCGCATTTCATTATGCCTGCCTAATGCCGCCTAAGTGTCGGTTACGTTTAATAAAAAAAATGCACAGCATGTTCTCAACTTCAAGTAAGTCTATTTAAAGTTTCATTTTTGAACAGTTGTTTGAAATGGATCGAATCATTATTTAAAATAATTTTTGAATTGCCTAAATCATAAAAGCAGCCGGTTGAACCTGCAGTAATGTTTTTCATTTATGGCAGCAGTCCACTCTGCATATTTTTTTAGAGAATGTTGCACTACTGTTGCTGTTTTTTATTCTGCACGAAACTTAATGACAATGAATAAGAAATATTGCTGACGTGTGCGTTTCAGGCGCTGTCTTTACATTTGTCTGTTATTTGGCGTTAAATGGAAACGTCTTTTTTAGACATGGAAAATCGATTTTACAATCGATTCAATGAACACTTATATATTAAAAATCGAAAATGATTTTTTCACAAAAGTGACAGCCCTAGAGAGCTGTGGGACTGAGAGGGTGAGTTAGTGAGAATGGTGAGACGAAGAGGGTGAGTTAGTGGGAGGGGTGAGACGAAGAGAGTGAGTTAAAGAGTAGTGGGACTGAGAGGGTGAATTAGTGAAAGGTGTGAGATGGAGAGGGTGAGTTAGTGAGAGGGGTGAGACAAAGAGGGTGAGTTAGAGAGAGGAGTGGGACTGAGAGGGTGAGTTAGTGAGAAGCGTGAGACGAAGAGGGTGAGTTAGTGAGAGGGGTGAGACGAAGAGATTGAGTTAAAGAGTAGTGGGCCTGAGAGGGTGAATTAGTGAAAGGTGTGAGATGGAGAGGGTGAGTTAGTGAGAGGGGTGAGACGGAAGGGGTGAGTTAGTGAGAGGGGGGAGACGAAGGGGGTGAGATGGAGAGTCAGTTAGTGAGAGGAATGGCACTGAGATTGAGTTAGTGAGAGGAGTAAGACAGAGGGGGTGAGTTAGTGAGAGGGGTGAGACAGAGTGGGTGAGTTAGTGAGAGGGGTGAGACAGAGAGGGTGAGTTAGTGAGGGGGTGAGACTGAGAGTGATTTAGAGAGAGGAGAGGGACTGAGAGGGTGAGTTAGTAAAAGGAGTGAGATGAAGAGGGTCAGTTATGGAGAGAGGTGAAACGGAGAGGGTGAGTTAGAGATATGGGTGAGACTGAGAGTGAGTTAGAGAGAGGAATGGCACTGAGAGTGAGTTAGTGAGAGGGGTGAGACAAAGGGGGTGAGTTAGTGAGGGGGTGAGATGGAGAGTGAGTTAGTGAGAGGAATGGCACTGAAAGTGAGTTACTGAGAGGGGTAAGACGGAGGGGGTGAGTTAGTGAGAGGGGTGAGACAGAGAGGGTGAGTTAATGATTGACCCTCTTCTTCTCACTCCTTTCACTTACTCACCCTCTCAGTCCCTCTCCTCTCTCTAAATCACTCTCAGTCTCACGAGAGTGATTTAGAGAGAGAAGAGGGACTGAGAGGGAGTGAGATGAAGAGGGTCAGTTAGTGAGAGAGATGAAAAGGAGAGGGTGAGTTAGAGAGAGGAGTGTTACTGAGAGGAAGACTCTGTGAAAGGAGTGACATGAAGAGGGTCAGTTAGTGAGAGAGGTGAGCCAGAAAAGTTAGTAAGAGGAATGGCACTAAAGAGTGAGTTAGTGAGAGGGGTGAGACAAAGAGTGTGTTCAAGAGAGGGGTGGGACTAAGAGGGTGAGTTAGTGAGAGGGGTGAGACACAGAGTGAGTTAGAGAGAGGGGTGGGATTAAGAGTAAATCAGAGAGAGCAAGAGAGTGATAAGGCGAGATAGTATGGCTGACAGATAGGTATCTGACCTTCATTTTCATCTTTGATGGGAAAGCAGAGGATGTTTCTTGTTCTAAAGCCAGTGCTGTCATCCACACCGCGGTAAAACAGAGGATGAGAATACGCATCCTTAATATTAAGAATCTTTCCGGTGGTGGCAACATGACCAGCGATGCCCTGATCCGCCGGGATACGAAACTCCTTCTGTAGACAGAAAGAGACACATAAATCTCTCTTATCCTGACATGAACACAATCATGTGAAATATGTTTCTACACTTAAACAAACGAGAGAAGCAGTTTGATTGTAATGATATGAAAGTGTGTGTTAATAAGATAAGATTTAATCTGTTTATACAAGACTCAAGATTAAATCTCTGATACAATAATGACCAACTAAAACTAAATACAAAGAGAGAGAGAGATCTGAGTTCATACCTCATCATCATTCACTACACCTCCATCAAAGACTTTAGCCACAAGTTCATGACTGACCCGATCCAACAGAAACACCGAACAACTGAGACAAACAGACAATATACACAAGATTGATTTCACACAATAGGTTTAATTTACAACACAACAGAAGAACTGATCTAGTAACAGTGGTTAGAGTTAACTAACACATCTGGTTAATAGCACAGATGTTTGGGTATCATGGCAGTAATGTACACATAAATTATAATGTTGTGTGTATACAGTGTGTGTGTGTGTCAGGATTAAAACAACACTGAATAAATCCACTTTGTCTTGTGTCTTGTTTAAAGTTTGAGTGTGTAGGAGTGTGTAGACAGTTGTTATACGAGTGTTTGTGTGTGTATAATCACTTTTATTAAATGTTACAATATTTGATTTGAGTTAATTGATATTTATGAGCCTGCTGTTGTGTCAGGATGATACCGAGTCTCTGAGCGGATCCGTTTGGATGAAACCCAAAACTATCAAACACGTAATTAAGGCTTAATCTGAACACTGTGTGTGCATGTGTGTGCGTGCGTGTGTGTGTGTGTCTCTCACATCTCAGCATTGCTCAGGTTTCTGGCCTCAACAATGATTTCCTGCAGTAATACAGATACATCATCTATAAAGAAAGAGAGATTTTGTAAGAGTGAAATAAACGGCATAATTTCTCATTAAATCTTTGAATAAGTGTGATTGCTTCATCATTATAGGAGATGTTGGTGATTTGATGATTTGTATTCAACACAACACATTTTTGAAAGTCTTTTGAACTGAACATGAAAGCATAATTCATTTTAATGTGACATATTTCTGAATGAAACGAGATTATCTTTAATGAAATGTATTAAAGAAGTTAATAGATGTCATGTTGATGAGATATTTGTTTGACTCACCGAGATGAGTAAAGAGATTTTTCGCCACCTGCAGCAGAGCCTGAGCGACACAAAAACATCACAAATCAAAACCTCAAAGATTAAATGGAGAGTAAATAGAGATTTGTTTAGGTTTCTTAAGAGAAAAAGTAAAATTTTTATTAAATGTGTGTGTTTTCTCCAGTATTTTAGTGTTTTAGCAAGTGGCATCGTGCCCATTTAAACTGAGGGGGTACATTTGTAACATTTAAATTAGTTGTTTGTGTAAAGTGTAATTTATCATAAATTTGTAAAATAGCAATAAAATAATTCATAAACGCTTCACCTTTTTGGTCTGTGTAGTCTATACGAATATGGCATATAAAAAGGTTTTGATGTATTATTTTAATTTATGAGGTTAATAATTCTGATTACAGTATGAAGGGTAGCTGTAACCCCTTAAAAACTTTTTGGTACATGACCCCCCTGTTTAAAACTTTAATTTTTTTGTTATCATTAATATATATAGGTACAATACTATGCAATATTCTCACCTGACATTCAAACTTGAGTTTCTGTTCTTTCTGGAAGGCGAGTGTACTTGTGAGGACAGTTGATGTGTAACAGAAACAGTGTTGAATAACATGTTCATCTGTCTCATTGTACCTGCACAGAGAAAGAGAGAGAGAGACAGACATTTACATCCCATCCAAAGTGACTTACAATGCATTCCATACATTTTTATCACAGTCTGTTTGAATCAACAGGAATTGACCATTGCACTACTATACCAAAGGTCAAAAGCCTGTGCACAAAGTATTGGTTAAATGTGAATAAAACACACACCTCTGTCCTCCCAGTTTGTTGAAGGTGCACGCTAACGCCACCACATGTCCAGTGGCTTGACTGATCACAGGTACACTGAGCATTGAATTGGGTTCAAAACCCAACAGACTGCTCAACAACCCTCGCTCCTCCTGCAAATAGGCACAGAGAAGACTGGAACCATCATACAAAAATAAAACTGCATCACACACTGTACCTCATACGCTGTACCTCACACGCTGTACCTCAGACGTAGTAACTCACACGCTGTACCTGACACACGCTGTACCTGACACACGCTGTGCTTTACACACTGTGCTTTACACACTGTACTTTACATGCTGTACTTTACACCTGTACTTTACACGCTGTACCTCACATGCTGTACCTAACACGCGGTACCTAACACGCGGTACCTAACACGCGGTACGTCCAACTCTGTACCTCAGATGCTATACTTCAAATGTTGTACCTCACACGCTGTACCTCACACGCTGTACTTTACATGCTGTACCTAACACGTGGTACCTCACACTCTGTACCTCAGATGCTATACCTCAAACGTTGTACCTCACACGCTGTACCTAACACGTTGTACCTCACACGCTGTACTTTACACGCTGTACTTTACACGCTGTACTTTACACCTGTACTTTACACGCTGTACCTCACACGCTGTACCTAACACGTTGTACCTCACACACTGTACTTTACACGCTGTACCTAACACGCGGTACCTCAGATGCTGTACCTCACATGCTGTAGCTCAGATGCTGTACCTAACACGTTGTACCTCACACGCTGTACTTTACACCTGTACTTTACACGCTGTACCTAACACGCGGTACCTCAGACGCTGTACCTAACACGCGGTACCTCACACACTGTACCTAACACGCTGTACTTTACACGCTGTACTTTACACGCTGCACCTAACACACGCTGTACCTCATACACGCTGCACCTCACACGCGGGTACCCAACACACCCTGTACCTCATACACGCTGCACCCTTATAATCTGTACGTAACACTCTGAAGCTCACACATGCTGCACCTCACATGCTATACATCATACTATACATCATACGCTGTACCTCACACGCTGTATGTCATACACTGTACCTCACACACTGTACCTCACACGCTGCATCTCACAATGCTGATAGATGTGTATCACTACAACTTATATCTGTTAACCTCAATCTATTTAACAAAGAAGCTTTTCCTTCCCCTGTCTGTCCATCTGTATGTCTGTCTGTCTATCTGTCTGTGGTGATAATTACTGTAGCTGGTTTTAGTCAGCTGTGAATGAATGAAGCTCCATAATTAGCATGAGACACTGAGAGCAGCTGTGTGTGTGTGTGTGTGTGTGTGTGTGCGTGTGTGTGTGTGTGTGTGTGTGTGTGTGTGTGTGTGTGTGTGTGTGTGTGTGTGTGTCTGTACTGACCTGGCTGACGTCTTGTAGTCTAATAGATTTCTTTGTCTCCACCACCTGCCCGAACCGTCCGAACATCAGCTACCATCAGACACACAAACAGAGTTATTTAAAGATCAACACACTGTTTTTACCTTTACCATCTGCTGAAAACTATTACCACAAACACACACATACAAATAAAACACTTACTGGAACACTGATTTCCTCTTCCAATACTTTATCTCCAACAACCTGTGAAGAAAATATACTGTAACAAGATTGTGTAACTGTGTGTGTATGCATGTGTGCATGTGTGTGTATGCGTGTGTCACCTGACAGAAGAGTTGGTGGTTATCTTCAGACACCAGCAGTAAGCAGCAGCATTGAGATTGAGTTTCTGTCTGTAACTGAAGCACACAAACACATTGCAACACATCTCATGAATGTTTGTTTGTTTGTTTCATTAAGACCTCTTCTCTGATCAAACACAGATCTGCACTTACATTATATTCTGAGACACTAATAGAAATGATTTCAGAGTCACACAAGACAGATGAAGAGAGAGAGACACAGACATGCTAACTGCGTTTTAACTTCTTTAACTTCACAAATGATTTCTCTGCATTCGTCTGGAGAGGCGACAGTCAGGATTCATTTTTCAAAGCAGCAATTCATAAAACGTTTCATTGAATTTAGATCACAACTGAGTGGTGTAATTACATCAAAACATTTCAGGGATTTATTGCATTCTGGAGACGAATTTCTGTTCAGCAATAACACAGAAAGGGGTTACGACCCAAACTCCGGTGAGTGAGTGTGTGTTTGTGTGTTTGTGTGTGTGTGTGTGTGTGTAAAGCAGGTGCACTGCATGACTTCTAACATTTAGATCATTTAACCTTACAGCTTCATGTCATTTATAAATAGGACAACAAAGAAACGAGGCGTTTTATGAAGTAATTGTGATATATTTCAAGAGTTGTATGGATTTTCTAATCATATTTTTTATATTGGGATTTCATTATTTTGGTTACCAAGGCAACAGAGAAGCCGTCCAGACTACTGAGGAACATTAGAAGTAACGTTTATATAGAAAATAAATCCAGTAAACAAACTGCAGTGTATAGATAAACAAAAAATACATATTTTTAACTTGTGCACGGTTTATTCAAGTTAAAGGGATAGTTCGGCCAAAAACGATATTAAACCCATGATTTACTCACCCCCAAGCTGTCCGAGTTCTATATGTCCATCGTTTTTCAGACAAACACATTTTCGGATATTTTAGAAAATGTTTTAGATCTTTCTGTTGATTTAATGTAATGTTACGGGGTCCAGCAATAGTCCACGACCTTCAAGTCCAAAAAAAGTGCGTCCATCCTTCACAAATTAAATCCAAACGGCTCCAGGATGATAAACAAAGGTCTTCTGAGGGTAATCCATGCGGTGTTGTTGTAGAAATATCCATATTTAAAATGTTATTAACGTAATTAAATATCTTCCGATAGCGCCGCCATCTTAGACTCAGGAGAGAGTATTAGCGTAGTGTACGCACTTTTCTTAGTGACGTATGACAAATTCGGAGGGCGGGGGCACAGAGCAGCAACAGAGAAACCGCTGTATGCTGCGTAAGCTCTCATCCTGAATGCAGATGACTCTAAAATGGCGGCGCTACCGGAAGGTAGTTAATTAAGTTAATAACATTTTAAATATGGATATTTCTACAACAACACCGCACGGATTACACGCAGAAGACCTTTGTTTATCATCCTGGAGCCGTTTGGATTTAATTTGTGAAGGATGGACGCACTTTTTTTGGACTTGAAGGTCGTGGACTATTGCTGGACCCCGTAACATTACATTTATTCAACTGAAAGATCTAAAATATTTTCCAAAATATCCGAAAATGTGTTTGTCTGAAAAACGATGGACATATGCAACTCGGACAGCTTGGGGGTGAGTAAATCATGGGTTTAATATTGTTTTTGGCCGAACTATCCCTTTAACATTTCAAAAACATTCATAATGTGGTTTACAGAAAAAACACACAAACTAACACACATGCACTTTCATTTCTGTAACAGCATATCGCAGTAAACCTGTTTGTAAAATGTCCTGTTGTTACACAAACACACACATCTGTTATCTGTCATGGTACAGACTCGTCATTGACTTTCTTTGTTTTATTCAAATTTAATGCGATTCTTTAATTTATCAGATTTCTTCTGGGAAACTTTTGGGTGTATTGTCACATTTGATATCTACAGGAGGATTAAAGCCTTCGATCATTAATGACAGATCTCAAACAAGCCCTGACACTAAACCAGTGCTTCTCAAATAGTGGGGCGGGACCCCCAGGGGGGGCTCGAAGCGACACCAGGGGGGCGCGTGAGACCCCGGGGAAAATACTTTTTCAGGAAGTGATTTTTTGCACCGTCACTTAAAGACATTACAACCCAAACACGCTGATAAGCCGCTTGAGTTTTTTATTATTATTTATTGATTATATTTAATGTAATTTTTCAGTATCAAATGGTCAAAAAATATACTGTAAATAAGGATTGATTTTTTTATTTCAGGCAAATTGATGCATTTTAAGTATTTTCTGTTACAGACTAAAAAACAATGTTAATAAAGTTATTCTTTGTTGTAAGTTGATTGATATTTATTTTTTTGGGTTTTCTTTAATGTTAATAAGAATACAATGCTTTGCAGATGTGTCATTTTATAGACAAATTATACTATTTACAGTCGCGGCGGAGAGTTGGGGGGGCGCGAAATGTTTACTTCTTCCTAGGGGGGGGGGGGGGGGGGGGCGTGACAGAAAATAATTGAGAAGCACTGCACTAAACTAACAACGTGAAACATCTCTCTAGATTTATCTAGCATCTGTTTGACAGAGATCACTGCAATGCATGCTGGGATTGAAGAATCCATGTGATTGAGATGCTGTCTGTGAAAAAAATCAAACCTTTCTTGTGACTCTAAATGTAAATGTGTGTGTCTGTGTGTACATGTTTGTGTTTGTGTGATGTTCATACTCTCTCAGTTCATTTCTTTGCATTGTTGTAATGTAATGCAATTTTGGCAGGAGTGCAGATCAGTGAGCGACCTTCACGAGGTGCTGGAGGCGTTCAGAGCCCAATAAAGCTCTTATCTAATACTCAGCCATAAATAAAAGCTGCTCGACCTTCCTCGCGCATAAAAAACACACAAGACATTCTCTCCTCGCGGTGAGGAAAACAGATCAATTCTGCTGTATTATACTTCAGCAAGGACACATCCAGAGCAAACACGGAGTCGTGAGTTTTATACTTACGTAGTTGATGACTTTAAGCTGTAGAGATACGGCGTCAAGATCATACAGCTCACCTGTCAATCAAAGCAGATACATCTGTCAACACACCTGTAGGTTATAGGAAAATCCTCACGGTTATATATTTACATTGAGTCATTTAGCAGACGCTTTTGGCCAAACGAGGTAACAAGAAAAGCAATTATAGTAACACAAGAACAACAATACAAAAGTGCACTAGAGCGAATCTCATCAAGTCTACATAGTGTACATTATATATGACTCCGTCCTTCAGTTAAACTCTATGAGATCTTTAATGCAATATGAGCGTGTGGGATGTCATGTTAGTTGGATTTGGAGCTGTATTTGTATTTTTGTAAATGTCTTTATGTTTCTCCTACCACACAGCTGTAAGATCTTGCGGTCGAGTTCTCTGTAGTCTTCTGACCGTGAGCTGGTTTTGTTCTCCACTGGTGGATTATGGGATTGACTGTGTGGATGCATGTACAGGACACGCTTACAGGTCACGGTCATCTGAGAATAAGACACATATGTGTTAAACTGAGCTCGTACATCAAAAATAAACATTTACGGCCAGATTCTGCAATTTCAATAGAGCAACAAAATATCTGCTGTGATTTACTGACAAGGCGCATGTTAAAGAAAATATGGGCGCAAAAACCTCATTTCCATAATGACCAACACAATCTACCAAGAGCAGCGTGAATCAGCATGAGGTTTTAGACATGCTTTTTGTATAGGCCATAAATAATGGTGGGGATATCAAGCACCAACCTCGTGAGTTAAATATTATTCTCATATAAATTTGCTTCTGAAAGGGAAACTACTACAAATACATTGATGCCTTTTTAGCAGTAATTTTTCTATTAGTACTGCCTAGTATCAGGCCCAAAATACAGTAATCCTAAAGGAATATTAATGTTAAACCAGAAAGTGTTAATAAAAGATCAATTATTTCTGCATTACATTTTTTCAGTGTCCTGATCATTTCATAAGCAAACACTTTAAGCTGTTAAAATAGAAAATATAGGGCTTGATATTACAACTAATTTTGGCAACTAAAGGGGTAGAGGAGGATTTTCTTGAATTTTAGAAAAGAACTGCCTTTTCCACTTTAAAAATATGCAATTGCGAAACACTCCTGATTGACAACTATGAGGACCAATAGTCTTGATGATCCACCCGGAAAAAGAAAATCCTCCACAAAACCTTTAAATTAGATTATTTTTATAAGGTTTCGATTTGATTAGATTTTAATTCAGTCCAATATCGATAAGTTATCAATATTTCATAAAAAGTTTAGTTTGCACTTGCAGACATGGAATTTATTTGATGTGCTTTCACTTTAAGACCTACACTGTAAAAACAAATGCAGCATGAAGTAAAAAATTACTCGGTTTTGCAAGTTAATCTCACCTACTATTAAAGTTTTGGCTTTTTTTAAAAAAACTTATAAATTCCAGTTGAAATTATTTAACTAAAAATTTAAGTAACATAAAAATATGTGTTAATTTGCTAAAAAATGCTGTGAATATTTTATAGTGTAGATGCAAAGCACAGATTCCGTATACACGTGTGTTTCTTTCTGATGTGCCAACACAAAACTTCTCAAAGAGGCCATGAGTAGCGAATTGCGCATTAATTTTTTTAATTAATCAAATACGCATCATTCAGAAAAAAATAACTGTTTATAGATGGTTTCAGCAGTAACAACATAAACAAGCGGCTTTCGTGGTCAACACATAACTTCTGGTAAACTCCGCTAAGAATAAATAACAACAAAGTACTTTTAAAGTAGTTTATTTATATAACAAGCAAAATAAACAACACATAGATTATATAAAACCAAAACATTTGTTATTTTCGTCGATGAGGTATTTGCTTAAGAGTTCAGTTTAGCAACTAGTCAGACCATTAAAAAAAATTGAAACCGAAAGTAAAGTTCCGACCGGACATCTGTATAGAAAGTTTATCATTTGCATGTGTTTCTAAACCTTGCTAATGTTAACATTTAAGCTTTTTTAAACAATTTGAGTGGAAGAAGATGTTAAAGTGAGCTGGTTTCTGTGCACACACAAATACTCAAATAGACAAACACTCATAAGCGCATGCACAGAGAGGTGCGTTTCAAAAAGCACACAAACACAGAATCTCTCTGAGCTTAAAGGTTCTTTAAGCGAATTCACGCGTTTTAGATCATAAAACATTTTTTGTTACATACAGCAAACATCTCCTCACTATCTGCTTGCTTCCTGTCCGCTGATCAAACTGTAAAAAAACGTGATCTCTGTAGACAGCCCAGGCTTCGCAAACTGCAATAAAAACATAGTGGCCAAACCTAGCACCACAAAACAAAACAAAGTGTTCCAGCCAATAAACGACAAGAAGGATTTGAGGGTGGGGGTTGGACGCGTTCATGAAAGCACGGAAGGGAGGGGGAGGAGTTAGCTACGCTCCATCTGTTTGAAAACAGTTCAAACATCAACAAAAAGTGACGTCTCACAGATTCGCTTAGAGCGCCTTTAACAGGACATGTACACACAAAATTATCAGGAAATACCACAGGGTTGCCAAGTATTCTTATAAAGACCTGAGTCAGTTAGGTCTTAAAATGAATGCAAACAGTTCAGAAAGAAATCAAACATGAGTGTCTGTGAATCCATTCTAATCTGGTCTTAAAGTGACAGTACCCTTAAAAAATCTCCTTAAGTTTGTGTTAAAAATTAAATTTCATTTATAAATGAAGAGCGTTATAATTCATTTGATTATATTTCTGTACCTAAATACCAGGGTGTAATGCAAAAATCAGAGGGGATATAAAATCCCCCAGCAAATCACACCCTGCTAAATACTACTGTTATATTTAACTTTATTTGTATCTGTTTTTTCTATTTCTGTGTGCTTTTAATTCCTTGATTTGTTCTTATTTTATTTCCCCACCCCTGTTTTTGCGTTTCCAAAAATTATTCAATTCATGACTGAAAAAACATCATGTAATCCGTTTAACCACTGCTATATAGTAAAATGATGTTATGTGAGAGTAAAATTTCTGTCTGATATTTACTAGGGATGCACCGAATCCAGGATTCGGATTCGGCTGAATACTGGGCTTTTTGACGGGGTTCGGCGATTTTTTTCCAACGAACCGAACCCTAGGCTTGGACTACGCTGGTCGGACAAATCTTAAACAGTGGATTCGGTATTCGGCCGAACCCAAAAAAATCTGGATTCGGTGCATCCCAAATATTTACATGAATAGATAAGACCCAAAACACGTGCAAATGGTAAACTTTTATAATGATGTGCATGTAAATCTATAATCTAAACAGCAGTGATGATGTAACCTGATGATACTACACTACAGAATATCAAATATTTACTGTATATCATACATTTTTGTCCTTTGGATGCTCAAAGCTTCGGTTTTCATTCATTATACAGTATGAAAAAGCGACTGACATTTCTCCTTTTAACTTCAGAAAAAAATCAGAGTTTTTATTTCTTCAGCGTGACACGTGCAAGTAAACGGTGCCAATTTTGATTTCCTCTCAGAATGAGACATTAAACGCTCTCTCTCTCTCCATTTATTCTCACAGTCCATCTTTTCTGACAGAAACAGCATTTGAATCTGATGTTATGATCTTCGTTTTTCCTGATCTTATGTCTCCGAGCGTCTGTACGAGTTTCTAAATGGCCTTCATTTGAATTTCTGTGTAGATGTTTCTGTTTGTAGCTTTATATTCTGTCATGTTCTCCCGCTGGCTCTGACAAACCTACTCCATTGAAACCCTGACACCAGAGCAAACGGAGCGGGGAAAATACTTTTTCAGGAAGTGATTTTTAAAGACATTACACCCCAATCACGCTGATAAGCCGCTTGTGTTTTTTATTATTATTTATTGATTATATTTAATTTTTCAGTATCAAATGGTCAAAAAATAATATACTTTAAATAAGGATTGATTTTTTTTTCAGGCAAATTGATGCATTTTAAGTCTTTTCTGTTACAGACTAAAAAACAATGTTAATAAAGTTATTCTTTGTTGTAAGTTGATCGATATTTCTTTTTTTGTGTTTTCTTTTTGTGTTTTCTCAATGTTAATAAGGATACAATGTTTTGCAGATGTGTAATTTTATAGACAAATTATACTATTTACAGTCGCGGCGGAGAGTTGGGGGGGCGCGAAATGTTTACCTCTTACTAGGGGGGGCGTGACAGAAAACAATTGAGAAGCACTGCACTAAAATGACACTGGAGTAAATAAAACACAAGTTTAGTTTCATGTGCTCACGCGAAACCTTTATGTGCAGAATTTTTAGTTTTGCGTGCTCACGTGAAACTTTTACGTGCGCACGCGAAACTAAACTTTATTTTAGTTTTGCGTCATGTCCCTTCAGGGGCTCCGTAGTTTGCAGAGGTGCTGTTCAAACAAAGTGCTGAAAATCTGTGAAATATATAACGTTTTAAACAGAAGTAAAGATCAAAGAATCATTAGGAAAATAACAGTTTTATTTTAATAGACGTTTAAAACATTTTGGAGGATTGTTTTACTTTCATTGTTTCACGAGTTTGTCTGCCCATTTAGTCTTAATAATTAATTGAAAAGGAACTTGACTTGCTGTTCTCAAAGGCAGCTTGAACTTTAGTTCTTATTTCTTTGTTATCTTCTCGTGACTGCTCATCCGAGAGGGGCATTAATTCAAAATAAGTGTTCATGTCATGTGCATTGCTTGAGTTTTCAAAATATGTGTATGTTGTGTCATGTTCATCACGTGTTTTGTCAAAATAAGTGCCTGCTGCACACACGTCCAAACCGTTTATGATAAAAGAGAAGCTCCCGTTCACAAAATACACGCAAGACACTCCCTTAACACTAAACTCTGATTATATATGACATTATGCAAGTATCTGGCAAACGCGAGCGTCTCTTTTATCAAAAACCCTTTAGACGCGTCTGGAGCAGACACTTATTTTGACAAAACACGTGATGCACACATCTCTCAAAGTGCAGAACACATATATTTAAAATTACGAACCACCCACATGACGCGCTACATACATGTTGTGATGAACTTCGCATCGAGTGCCCTCGAAAGAAGAAGTCACCGGCCGAGCGATGCGACAAAGCGACTGCCAATCGGAGTGAAGGGGCAGCGTGACGTAGGTCTGTGGCCAAGTTGAAGCAAATAATTCAAGATGGCGGAAAATGCGTATTTCTGTATATATCTGATCAGTTTGGCATTTTATCTCATATATTTTGTTACTTTTATCGAGAAATAAATACTTTTAAATCCAAAAACATCGTTCTTGTAACTTAAGTCTTTCACCGCCATTGACGAGATATCTCGTCAATTAAGAGAAAACGCTTCCCCGCCAATGACGAGATTTTCCGTCTTTTTGCAATACCGCTATTATCCACCAGGTGGCCCTTCTGCAACTTTTTAAACCCGGAAGTATTGCCCTATGGCAAGCTGCTGCATGTCCATGTCTGTTTTAAAGATCGCTCTGAATGGGATCTCTATGAAAAGTCCATCAAAATAATGGAATTATCTCAGCTTTTTGCTCAAAATGTGGTGTTTTTGCAGAAACCTACCCATATTCAAAAGCTGATTACAAAAGAACTACTAAAGGTAGGATGCAACGTTTTTTTTTGTTTGAAAGCAGAGGGTCTGTTCTTTCATTTGGTATATTGTATGTTTATAAATTTAAAGAAGAACATTTTCTGGAAGGCATTAAACTTTGGGGAAAATCATGAAAAACGCTGGCGCTGGCTGGCAACTTTTTTTAAAAACGCTGGCGGTGAAATAGTTAACAATACCTCTGAAGTGACTTTTGATAACACTTTTAGATACTAGCTAAGGAACGCCCATCAAGCGGGTGCGTGTCGCTCGGTGTCGCTCACTTTTGTAGCTAATGTGACTGTAGGGTGAGTCTTGGAAAGTGAAAACCGCTGGCTCTTTGATCGCCCCCTGGTGGCTGGCTGCAGTACAAGTCATAAACCTCGCCCTCTCGTTTCAAACAAATCGTTTTACACTTCCAATAAAATTTTCAGAAAGATGGTTTTGGTCCTTTCAGGTAGTTGTTATCACGCTGATATATGTTCAAGTGTTAATTTTTGTGCTAAGTTTAATTTTAGCTAGTAATATGATGGTATAGAAACTGGGAGTGTCGTTATGATTGGTGAGGTTGGATTGGGCGCGTGAGCGTTTGGGCGGAAGTTTGATACCGCGGTTCCACCTCTGGCTCCAAGGACGATTCCTTCTGCGCATGCCTTGGCTCCAAACTGACGTTGTTACTTAACATGGCGGCGGCGACCATGGTCGGACATTTTTGGCTTCAATTCGTTACAATGGAGGGAGGCGACGTCGCGTCGTCCATCTTTTTTTTTACAGTCTATGGCTATTACTTAGCTATTATGCAAATTGTTTTCAGGACGTTCTTGCGACCCGGTACTTGGGGACCTCTGATTTAATGTATATACAACCAGAAAATACACGTACAGGAAATTTGTATGTATAAAAAAACATATAAACGTATAACGTTTCAAGTATTTAAGGGTTTACTCCTCTTCAAGTTGAGCAAAAACAGGCAATGATGACTGATGCAGAAGACGACATTTAGTTCTGAAATTTGTTTTGTTTTTAATTTTGTGTAGCTGTATTTTGTTTGTATCTTAATAAAAAGAGCGAAAAATAACATAAATATGGATGACATTAAAACTTTGCCAAAACAACAAAGCTAGCGGTAGTGCGCCAAGACTTTTTCACAGTACTGTACACACACGCACACACACACACCTGTGTTGATCTAACATCAGTCACATGTCAAGATTTATTTCCTGTAGTCACAAGCGTCTGTTGTTATCTGATCTTTTTCATTATTTTTCTCGTCATGAGATGCTTTTAAACTCGTCTGATGTTAAATTGCTTCTATAATCATCAGAATCAAAGCTCAGTGAAGTGTGTGTGAAGTGTATATGAGTGTGTGTGGGTGTGTGTGCGTGTGCGTGTCTGTGTGTGTGTTCTAATGAGGATGATGATGGTGGTTGTATGATGAAAGGTTCTGGACCCTTATAACCAAAAATAAAACACAAGGATATGAACGTGCGTTGACTTTTAATTCAACTGAACCTTTGTACCATAGTATCCTCCAAAAAATTTTATTAAAATAAAAGCACTTTAGGCAAAAACAAACATAGAAAATGAAGTGATTGTTTTTTATATATTTATACTACACCTGTTGTACACAACTGTACTAGTATTACTGAAATCATTTCTTTTTATTTATTCATTTTAAATTCATTATTAATGTTAATCATTTACAGTGGCATGGCATTTTACCATGGTAAATTTAATCTTATTTCCAAGTAAATAAAAAGATGTTAAAGATCTCAGACATTTTTATCCAGCCAGATCTTATTGTTTTATTAAAGGTATGTAACATTTTACAGTAATATATATGTAAAAAATATGTGTATATGCGCATCTTACGTGTTTTTCCAGAATGTTCAGGTTTTGCTGGTCTTGTTCTGTTAGCGGTTTACAGCCGAGCTGTGACAGAGACAAAAAATATCACACATTTCATTGTTTTTTCAACAGACACACACACATGTGCATGCATGAGCGCACACGTGCACACACACAGAATCACACACATTAGATCTACTCCAAGCCAGACCTAAAACATCACATTAATGACGGATCTGAAGTATATTCACAACATTCCATCTTTTGTCTTGGCTTGTCCACCATTAAATGTTTTCTCTGGGCTTATTGCAATGCATTCTGGGATTGTCTTATCTTTAAGGGACACATTCAGTGAGTTTGCCAATAGATGATATCTTCCTAACTTCTGAAACAGCGTAGGCTGGGTTGAGAATAGAGCCGGAGATGTGAATCTATACATACACACATGGTCTGATATCATCCGTCACAATCGTGTGTCACCGATGCTGAAATCTCCACCCATAAACCTCACGGCATCATAAACTTTTATTACTCAATTAGAAATGAATTCTGCATTGAATAACGCGCCTCGTAAAACAGCAACATTAGGCTGCTTGTTAGAAAGTACAAGCGAGAACAAGTTTCCCTGAAGATGATCCAAATCCGGCAAAACATGCGCTTACAAACAAGTGTGAAATCTCAGGATAGAAAGAATTAATTCAATCTGCCTTGAGGTGAGAAAGATAAAGAAAGAGAGAGAGAAAACTCACCAAAATCACAGATATCACCTTCCTCTGATCAACCAATGGTATGATGAGTGCTGGAGAGAGAAAACAACATTTACATTTAAAGGTGCAGTGTGTAATTTTTAGAAGAATTTCTTTACAGAAATGCAAAATAATATACAAAACTATATGATTAGGGGTGTATAATGACCTTTCTTTATAAACCATTATGTTTTTATTACCTTAAAATGAGCTGTTTTTATCTACATACACCGAGGGTCCCCTTACATAGAAGTCGCCATTTTGTGCCGCCATGTTTCTACAGAAGCCCTTAACGGACAAACTTTTTTTACTAAGTTGTCTCCGACAATGACATGTTTGTCCGGTGATGGCTACCGTAGCTTCTCTATGTGTTTCAAAAGTGAGGGGTGAGTAGTGGACTGAGCCATTGGTTGCAATGCGCAACCTGACCACTAGATGCCACAAAAATGTACACACTGCACCTTTAATGCATTAATAACAGAGATGTATGAGGTAAAAGAACCCCCATAGACACAATACTGATTATACAAACTAAGAGATGAAGTTATTCACACACACATACACACGTACACATTAAAACACATACACATGCATTTTGATGTTTTTCAGTGTTGTAGTTGAGTCCAACTCGATTGATGGAGTTTTGCATCTGAGTCCAGATAAAACTGGATGTGGACTCGGTCTTGACTTGGACTCGACACTCAATCTTTGTCTTTGTTGGACTCGACTACAGCACTGATGTCTGCTGCACTGAGGTTGTGTTATTGTCCTGGTAAAAATAGTTTAACACAGTGATAGTCACCATGGGAACAAGAGAGAGAGGTTGATGAAAAATAAAGAAAATCTGTTAAAGTGGGCTAAAAGTTCAACAGTGCAAATGAGAAATGTTCTCACTTTCATCATTAACCTCCTCTCTCTCTCTCTTTCTCTCTCTCTCTCTCTCTCTCTCTCTCTCTCTCTCTCTCTCTCTCTCTCTCTCTCTCTTTCTCCATCTTAACATTCATGTGCACACACACACACACACACACAAACACAGACACACACACAGACACACACCTTGTTTGTCAGGTGGTAATGGAGCGGCGAGTGAGTTGGTTTGTTTCTGGTGAAGCTCTGATGCTGGTAATCCAGAACACTGAAGTCTCTTCTGCTGGTTAACTGTCTCTCTGAAACAAACAACACATCAAACTCTCAATAACTCAATTAACACATTTAGTGACAATGCTTTCAACCATTAATAGACAATTTTGATGTGTTAATTTTCACGACAGCAGAGTTTTGGGGTCCTGAAAACAAAACTTTTGAAAGTGGGTTTCAACTTCAAAAACGTAAATCTGTGAAAATTTGATGTCATGTACATGTATAGTGTGTGTTTAGTCTACAGACATGTGTGAGTACTTCACAACCAAAACAACAATTGTAGTCTATAGGAGTGTGTTTGTGTCAAAGATGTGCAATTATTTGTTTTTGTTTTTTTTATTTCAATGTTTGATTCAAACTATTGCAAAAACAAGATAATCGAGGTTAAACAATTATTGTGCGACTAAAATATATATTGCGTGCTGCTAAACTGATGTGTTTGTAAGGCATCACTACTTTAACACTTGTAGTTTATTGCAACACTTACTTCATAAAAATGTAATAAATCAATAAATGCATGTTTTCAAAGTCATTGAGTAATCGTGTTAAATAATCATGATTATTGTTTTTAACCAAAAAAACGTGTTTATGATTTTTACCCCAATAACTGTGATTACGATTATAAAAAATTATAATAATAACAAAAATAATGATAATAAATTGTGTTTATGGTTTTTTTAATAAATAAATCATTGTGTTTATAATTTTTACCCCAATAACCGCAATTACGATCATAAAATAAATAATCGTGTTTATGATTTTTTTTCAAATAAATAAATAAATCAATATTCATGATTAAAAAAATGTGTTTATGGAAAAAAGGCATTATAAAAAAACGTGATTACGATTTTCACCCAAATAACCGTGATTATGATTTTTACACAGTAACCATGAGTATTATTAAAAAATTTGTATTAATAATCGTGTTTATTATTCTTTTTGAGTACATAAATAAACAAATGTCCATGTTTATGATAAAAAAAAATGTGTTTATAAAAAAACATGATTAAAAATAAAAATAAAAAACAACAACACAGGTTTATGATTATGAAGAAAAAAAAATGTGATTAAAAAAATATGTTTACAAAATAAAACATGTGTTAAACACTTCCTGTTTTTTAACCAAAATATTTGTGATTACACGCCCTCCACCCACCCAAATATCTGTGATTGTTTTTAAACCAAAATAATCGTGATTATTTTATAATTTTATACACCAAAATAACTTTTTCATAATAATAATTGTGATTTTTTTTAAACTCTAAAATAACCACTACCAATTTTTAACACCAAAATACCTCTGATTGTTTTTTTACCAAAATAATCATAATATGATTTTGGCCATAATCGAGCAGTCTTAGTTTGTGCTACTCAAGATAACTACTTTATTATCGCTTTATAATCCAGAATCACTTGATCCACAAAACTGCTCAATGCTTTCTCTGTCTTTAATATTTATCCCTCTGTAAAAGAATGCGTATGTTCACAGGTCTGAAGTGTTTCTTTACAAAGTAATATCGCCAACTACTGGTCCGGCACATTTAATGCAGTTTAAATTGTTGTCGCAGACATGCATCTTCTTGACAAGGTTGTGGTGTGTATGTGAAATAAAATAAAATAAATTGTTGTGTAAATGTAGCCTTATGTTGTCCATGAAGTAAGCCTTTATCAACATAATGCGAAACAACATTTACTGAATAATGTTTATCTATCCATACAATATACCAAATGGCAGACTCCAGTCCAAATCTGGACCACGAGATGTGTCCATCTAGACTGCAAAGCCTTTTAATGCAATAAAATAAATAAATGGCAAATGCTATTTAACATTTTTATAAAATCCTTTTTATATCTGGCACATAAAGGTCAGCTCTGTAGTGCTATTTGGGTCTTACATCGACTCAAGTTTTGAGTGCTGCGCCACAAACAATATGGGGCAAAAAAAAACACAGACAGATGTACTGAAAAACAATAGCATTCTCATAAAATAGGAAAGTTGGTGCTGAAAACTGAGTTTTTCATGGTGGGTGGAAAAATATGCATTTATTCTTCTTCATTTGCTTGGAATCTGTTGCGGTTGTGAAAAGTGGTAATATTAAACAGCATTAAGAAACTAAACAGAAAATAGACACTTTGAAGAAACTTACCCTCAGCAGTACAAGGTAGGGGGGAGGGGGGGTGAAAAATAAATGAACTAAAAGCCCAGTATGAGCGACCCACACGGGTCATCACTCACTGCCCAACAAAGAGCCTAAGAGTGTTCACTGAAAATACAGTGGATTTTAGGAAAGCCTTTTACAGATGGAGAAATACTGCATGTGAAACATTTTTAGATGGAAAAGAAAGACATGAATCAAGGGAATTATTTTTGTAAAGTGTTAGCTGGAAAGGCCAAAGCCATTTCTCCCACGAAAGTTCTCAGTCAGATTAATGTATGTAAGTTAAAATATATGCAATGTCATTTTTTTTTAACTAGCAAGTTTATGCTTTTATCTCTAAGTTAAACTCAGTTCAGCCTATTTTATTTCATTTTCATTTGAGCTTATTTACATGTTTATGGACTTAAAGGAATAATGCAAATTACATTGAAAACACATGAAGAGGCATTATTCAGTATACATGATAACATTACATTTTGTTCAATAAAAACAAATATTTACAATAATTTCTGTCTGGCGAAAGTCGTCAAATGATGTTTTTACATGCAGTACAACATAATTGTCTGAACCTCGGCTGATAAGGAGGGTTCACTGACTTTCTTACTTAGTATTTTTGTCTTGTTTTCAGTAAAAATATCTAAAAATTCTTAAATTGGGATGTATTTTCTTGATGAGCAAAATGTCCTAAGAAAATAAGTCTAGTTTATAGACAAGAAATATACAATTTAAGTAAATTTGTGCTTAAAACAAGGGGAAAAAAATCTGCCAATGAAATACATTTTTCTTGATTTAAGTGTTTATGAAAAAGTAAACTTATTTCAAGAAAATGTTTGTTATTGGCACATTTTTTGCTTGTTTTAAGGACTAATTTACTTAGGGGCGATTTCCCAGATAGGGCTTACCCTAGTCCCAGACTAAAATGCATATTTGATCTGTCTTAATTTAAAAACACCTCGTACTGACATATCTTGACATATATCAGTGACATTGTTTTGTCTCAAGATGTACACCAGCATCATTTCTTGTAAGGTTTGTTTGTAAAAACTACTTAAATGTCCTAATACAACTAAGGCCTAATCCTGGATTATTGCACTGCAATATTTTTGCCTTGTTTTCAGTAGAAATATCTAAAAATTCTTCAATCAAGATGTATTTTCTTGATGAGGAAATGACCTAAGAAAACAAGTTTACTTTTTAAACAAAAAATAAATAAAATTTATTAAAGCGAATCTGTGCTTAAAACAAGCAAAAAAAAATCTGCCAATGGAATAAGAAAAAATCTTAAATTAAGTGTTTATGAAAAATGTAAACTTATTTCAAGAAAATGTTTTTCTTATTCCATTGGCAGATTTTTTTGCTTGTTTTAAGCAGATTCGCTTTAATTAATTTTATTTATTTATTGTCTAAAAACTAGACTTATTTTCTTAGGTCATTTTGCTTTTGAAGAAAAAGCATCTTAATTTAAGATTTTTTTTATATTTCTACTGAAAATAAGACAAAAATACTAAATAAGAAAGTCATTTTTTGCAGCACACTTTACGTTTAAATCTGCAGTGTAAAAAATGATTTTCAAGAAAAAAATAATATTTTTGTCTTGATTTCAGTAAAAATATCTAAAAATGCTTAAATTAAAATGCTTTTTCTTGATGAGTAAAATGACCCAAGAAAATAAGTCTACTTTTTAGACCAAAAATATTTGCCAATGACGTAAGCAAAAAATCTTGAACATTTTTCTTAAACACTAAATAAAAAAAAATTCAAGAAAAATTAGCTTACCGCATTGGCAGTTTTTCTTTTTTGAGTTTTTTTTTTTTGCTTGTTTTATGCACAAAATCACTTAAATTTGATATTTTTGGTCTATAAACTAGACTTATTTTCTTAGGTCATTTGCTCTTAAAGAAAATACATATTAATTTAAGAATATTTAGATATTTTTACTGAGAACAAGAGAAAAATACAAAGTAAGAAAGTCATTTTTTGCAGTGTGTAAACCCTGTTTGGGAAACCACCCCTTAAATTTGATATTTTTTGTCTAAAAACTAGACTTATTTTACTTAGGTCATTTGCTCTTTAAGAAAATACATATTAATTTAAAAATATTTAGATATTTTTACTGAAAACAAGACAAAATACTAAGAAAGTCATTTTTTGCAGTGTTCATTTACTGGACCTGAAGCAATTTCAATTAAAGACCTCCGTTATATACTGTTTCAAATGCTACTTTTAAAGTGACAGTGTTCACTAGATGTGCAGTATAAAGAATAAAGTTTTTTTTTGTTCAGTTTCAACCGCTGCTAGAATTTCAGAAACATCACAGAAAGAAACGTTCACAACAGAAAGAAAATGCGTTCATCTGGTCTATTTTAAAAGCTTTTGAAAAAGAGAAAGAAGCCCATCTTTTCAGTGACACATATCCCAGCATGCACTGCTGCTTTATAACTAGAGCTATTCAGCTACTAAAAAACCAATTTACACCCTGTCTCTCTCTCTCTCTCTCTCTCTCTCTCTCTCTCTCTCTCTCATTCTCAAAAGTCCGACCTGCAGTTTGAAAGCAAAAAGTCTGACCAGCGCTGAACCCTTTTAAAGAACAACACTCTGTGTGTGTTTTCTCCTGAAAAGTTTTCCAGATTTCTGGATCGTTCTTTAGTCCGTGTATAGCCAAAGAGAGAGAGAGGAGAGAGAGAGACAGATGACAGTTGTCTCACCCACACACAATTAACTGAAATCCTTCTACACACCAGTTCCCATGACAACATGGACATGTAGCGTGATTACAGACTGGACACACACATGCACACACACAGACACACAAACTCATACCAACTTCAGAACATACAACACTGAATGATGAACAGAATAAAGACTTAAATGAAATGAAAGTTTGTCTTCTCTTGGGTCAAGTCAACATATTAAAAACAGAAGTTTGTGTGAGGACTTGTTGAAGGATTACAGTAAATGAATATAGACGTGCAAGATAGAAAGTGCTTTTTTAAATCAAACACCTCATCTGCAGATACATTTATCACATATAACGCCTTTCATTCACTCGCTCTCTCTTTCATTTCTATTTCTCTCTTTGTCTCGTGCAGTTTTTCTCATGTTAATGGACTGATGTTGTGTTACAGTGTTTGTGATAAATGGCTTTACACTGAACACCTGCACAGAAACATCGTCCCATGGCATTCAAATGTTCATTGTTTGTCCGTCCATCTCTTTTGTTACACACACATACACACGCATGCACACACAAACACACACAGTGACCTGCATCTCTGATCAGTGAAGGTTAAATGTGTTTCAATGACAGCATTATCATCAAAGAATAACACAATCAGAGTGTCGCCTCATATCAATTGTGTTATTATCACACAACAACAAAAGCACATTTCAATACGCCTCCTGTGCCAAGGACATTCAGCATGTGCGTGTGCGCGTGCATGCGTGTGTGTGTCTCTGTGTAGTGTGTGAGGCTAGAATAAAATACTAATGAGAGCAGATATCATTTAAAAGCCTCAGTGAGATTTACTGTGTGATTTTAACACACAAACACACACAGTAAATAAGTGCATTTTATGGAGTTATAAAGACCTTCAGTTTTATCCTACAGATACGCCGCTCAGCTTTATATAACATCACACCCTTTAGTTCAAGAGCGGCTTATTATAGGCGCTAAAATGAACATTTTCAAGCCTTTTCACAGTGTTACCACGGTAACTGAATATCAGCTTCTACACCGCTTTAGGAGCAAATTTCAATTCGACGGTTTTGGTGATCAAATATTTTACATTTTATGCATTTGGCAGACACGTTTTATCCAAAGGGCATAACCTAAAGGACATTCAAAGAGAATAGGTGAGTGAATGAGAGAGAGAAGTTAGTGAGTGAATGAGTTAATGAAAGAGTGAGGGATAGGGTTGTGTAATGAATAGTTTTTCGTGCATTTAAACATTTTGATTGCACAAACAAGATAATGGAGAAAATTTGATGCATGTGCCTCATTCTGTTTCTGTCATTTCTTTTTGTGTTATAATTTCAGTGCGTCATAAGCAGCTCTGTCTCTCTCTCTCTCTCGCACATGCGTGCACGTGCTCTCGCATCTTTACGAAGTCCGAACACAAATTGTAATCCTTGTATATTTGTTAAGATTTATGCGTATCAAGCAAGCTGAGGCAAACTATCCCTCTTGTTTAAATTATAAACAGCTGCATATTGGCGCTTCTCTCTCTCTCTCTCTCGCACATGTGCGCTCTGGCATCTGTCTGAAATCAGATCACTAGGTAGTAATCCTGTTTATGTTTGTAAAGCTATATAGATTTCAAGCGAGTTGATGCAAAAATATCCTTTATGTTAGAAATATAAACCGCTTTCCGCTGGACCAATGTGTTTAAAAGGCACTTCTGAGGGCGCCACAGCTTGACACAGCAACAACAATAAATAAATGCATTCAATTGTGTGTGTGCATGTTTTACAGTCATTAAAGGGGTGTTTCAATGCTATTTCATGCATTCTGACTTATTAATACAGTTATAGAGCTGTTTTAGAATTGTACACTGCAAAAAATGATTGTTTTCAGTAAAACCATCTAAAAATTCTTAACTTAAGATGCTTTTTCTTGATGAGCAAAACGACCCAAGAAAATAAGTCTAGTTTTTAGACCAAAAAAATATCAAATATAAGTGATTTTGTGCAAAAAAAAATAAGCAAACAAATCTGCCAATGGGGTAAGCAAAAAAATCTTGAAAATGTTTCGTGAACACTAAATTCAAGAAAAATTCAAGAAAAATTCATTAAAAATTCATAATTTTTTTTTGCTTGTTTTATGCACAAAATCACTTACATTTGATTTTTATCATTTTTGGTCTAAAAACTAGACTTATTTTTTTGGGATGTTTTGCTCTTCAAGAAAAAGCATCTTAATTTTAAAAATTGTAGATATTTTTACTGAAAACGAGACAAAAAGACTACGATTTTTTTCTTAAAAATATTTTTTTGCATTGTATAAGTGTCAAAAAAGCAGTCGGGCGTGTTACAGAGTATTTCTGTGCCGAATGCACTTCGCCAGCGTTCGTACACGTTTCAAAAAGTTTTTTCGATTACAGGTCCCTGGAAAACCCCGCCCACCCGTCAATCAGCGGGAGACTCTAGAACTTACAAACATCACATCACGCCACTCAGCTTTGTTTAATTTCAAAACTCAACAATGGCATGAAAGAAGAAGTGTGTTTTTGGATGAAAATAATGGATATAGTTTATTATCCGAGGAAGCAGCAGAGTTTTGCGTGTGTGTTTGATGCGCTGGATTTCATTGAAAAGTCCCAACCGGGTTGCATGCGATAAGTAAGACTTCTGTCTTATATTTGAAATAGGCGTGTGCTTACATGACATGAACATAGTGCATCATATGTTAAACAGTGTTGTATAGTGTTGCATTACTTAAAGTACTCGCTCCTCCCGCAGCTCGTAACTCCTCCTTCTTCATTTTTTCGTACACTATCGGAAAGAATCGGTAAAGCTAATTTTTATTTTATAAATCTGATTAAACTAAAGACTCTTCAGAGATATAAAGGATGTAATACTATTCTATAGGTACTCCAGATTAACATCAGAAATGTAGAAACAGCGTGTGTTATGGATGCTTTAAGTAAACGTGTTAAATAACACATGTGTTTTTCCATAAAGCAGCTGTAGTTTATTTGGCACATATAACTTTGTATTTTCTGAACAGTCGGATTGAAGTTCAGGTTGTTTATCCATGAATGTGTGAATACAGTAATAATGATGCTTTATGAGATCTGCACATGTTCACATCTTCATGCTCTCGGCCGATGCTAAAGTCATTACTATGGTAATGATACACCAGATATTCACTCCTCTGTCTAAACATTTCATCATTTCCAAAACGGCACTGAGGACGGTCAATTACGAAGATCAGACCGTTCATCCGGTCTCATCTGATCTCTAATCACTAAAACAAAACTGAAGCAGATGATGTGAATTCTCAAACACGCCCGCAGGAACGACTCGCCGGCTCGAATGTTTAAAACGCTCATTAACTATTAGCAAGTGTATTAGATATACATGCTTTAACAAGAATAGAATAATAAGAGTCCCCTCGAAAGCCAACTCATTTAATAAAAGCTATAAAACAGCAGACGCGATGCAGAAATCATTTCACCGACTGAATTCTCTGTGGGCAAATCCATTTAATAAGTTACCATTAGCACATCTACATATGTGTGATGACAGCAGGAACCAGCCGTTCTCATGAGGAACCCGAAAATATAACTGTCAGTCATTGCGGGCGCCCAATTAATTAGAGCGAGGAGAAGTGGGCGGATCAGAGAGGCAGTGCCAGTATATTTGATTGACGGCTTGACGGCGGTGCCATTAGTGGGATTGAACAAAGTCCACAGATGAGTCACGGCAGATAATACAATAGAAACGAGTGTGAGGGTCTTCTAAAAAATCTCTCAATTTTTCAACTAAGCTCTTTAATGACCTGCAGTCATGACCGCCTCAATTTTAGTCTCAACATTACAAGCTGTGCTTTTATTGGCTGCTTCTCAAAACTCAGACTGAGATTCTTATTCAGAGCATCGCTGAAAACCTGCTTGAGCTGGTTTACGGGTCCTAACCGCTCGACCAGCTGGTTTTAGACTTTTCTGCATCAGCTTTGCAAGGCTGGATTACTAGTTTGATCAGCTATGACGGGTTTAAGGTAGTTTGAGGAATAGTGTTTCATTAATATAAAACACACAGGAGTAAGTGTCTTGTTCTGAAACTCACGTCCGCCCATCTATAATCTCACAGACACATGATATAAAGAATGACTCGACCAGAGGTCAGAGGTCACACACGATTGACGTGTCACATTTTCAGGGAGATAGAAAGAAGAGGGATGAAAGGGAAATCGCTCGATTTTGACATTTTTCACACAAAACAATCTGTTGATTCATCTGCGGAGATACACGACATCGACTGACCTGACATCAGTGAACGGAGACAAAGCTGGACATATATTTGACACAATGATCACATGAAACCATTAAAGAGATACAGAAAAATAACTCAACCTCGTGTTGTTCAAAACCTGTATACATTTCTTTGTTCTGATCAATAGAAAAGAAGATTGAAGAATGTAAGCAAACAGATCTGGGGCACCATTGACGTACATACTGTAGTCAGGGTTCCCAAAGGTCCTTAAAAGTTTGTGAATCTGAGGAAAGTTTTTGTAAATATACATACATAGATACAGGTCATTGAAAGTGCTTGAATCTATTTTATGCAAGACGTTTTCTAAAAAAAAAAATCCATATTATTCCCTGTGTAGTGTAGGATAATATCATAAAAATTCTAGACTTTTTAAGCACACGTGCTAAACTGTTCACTTTAAATGCTTATATCTTCTGTATTCGAATGTTGATTCATACCAAAATGCTTTTTTGCATAGTTGTGTTTGACACATGAAAACGTCTCGGGTTACGTATGTAAATGTTGTTCACTGAGAAGGGAACGAGACGCTGCTTCTCCCTTGCCATACTTCACGCGTCCATGTAACGTCGTCTTTGGTAATATTTCAGATAGCGATATACTTCTTGGCTCCCGCGTCTCCCTGTCTTTGTCGTTAAGCCTCACCATTGGTTGAATTTGATATACACATTCAGACGCACTTACCCCTGGAGGCGTCCCCAAAGTGTCACCGCAGTGACGCAGCGCAAGTTCCCTTGAAAGGGAACTGTAACAATGTATCTTAAAAGGTAACACGATGTAACCTTGATCTCACTTGAAATGTGTCCCCACATTTAGTCCTTGAATTTGAGGGTATTGGACCTGGAAAGTCCTTGAAAGGTCCTTGAATTTGAAGTTAACTAACTGGGAACACTGTGTAGTAGGGGTGCAATGGTTGGGATATGGTTCAATGCATTTATTACATTTCTGCAATATGATGCATCACATAAAATATGGATATGAGGTACCTTTACGTAATGTCTATATATGCATTTACGCCAAAGCGCGCATTTTCGATTATTTTCATTTGCTAGTGTCAGCAAATGAATGCAATGCAGCAACAAAGCAGCTGTAGCAGCAAAAACACAGCTAAATAGACAGAAGATGAGCATAAGTTTAGCATTGCAGGTAATATTGTCCATGCAAAACGCAGTGTCCTCTCTCCTGATGTTGAACAGTTGATTTTTTAAAGAAAAATCTCTGAAAAGAGACGACTGCAGCACTTTTTCTACAACTACCTCAATGAATGTCACTATTGCACATTTTGGCACAAAATACTGAAAGACTTTGACTGTTGCCATCATTAGCTTGATTTTATGTGACATTTGGCCCCTCATTATTCATTTTTCTTTATTTAAAAAAGTTTTTTTTTTTAGTTTGTTGTTGTAAATGTTAAAATTTGGACAGAGATTGTGCCATTTTCGAAGAGTTTAATTAAATGTTCATGTTAGTTGCATTTGTATTAAAAATTTAACTGCTTACCCTTACAAAAGGAAAATATATTTACCAATATATTATTTTACTTTCCATTTTCCAATATATTATATATTGGCAATACATGGAATAATATATTGATGGTACATATATTCTATATATGTGTAATATATTGCAATATATACAAATTATTGCCGCTTTCAATATATTGTACATGAATATAATATATGTGTTTATATATTTAAAAATATATGCAATATTATATTTATAAATATTGTATTTCGATTTATATGTGAAAATGTATTAACAACATATGTATATAGTGTCACATGTATGTTTACTATATGGTAGAATATATTTTAAATATATGTAAATTATACGGAAATATACATGAAATATATGTGTATATGTGTTCGATATATTGTGGAATATATTTTAAATATATGTAAAATTAGATGGGAAATATGGGAAATATATGTGCATATATGTGAACATGAATTAACAATATATGTACAGATATAGTGTCACATATATGTTTACTATATGGTAGAATATATTTCAAATATATGTAAAATTAGATGGAAATATACATGGAATATATGTTGATATGTTTTCGATATATTGTGGAATACATTTTACATATATGTAAAATTAGATGGGAAATATGTGAAATATATGTGCATATATGGGAACACGTATTAACAATATATGTACAGATATAGTGTCACATGTATGTTTACTATATGGTAGAATATATTTCAAATATATGTACAACTATATGGAAATATATACATGAAATATATGTAGATATGTGTTTGATATGTTGTGGAATACATTTTACATATATGTAAAATTAGATGGAAATATATGTACATATATATTGTAAATGTATGCACAATATGTGTACATATACCGTATATATGGTCTATGCATATATTGCAATATATCACAGCATATAAAAGAACTATTACATGTAAAAAATATAGGGCCCTTTTTGTTCTTGGATGCAATATATTTTGTATCATTTATACATGTATGTTTTATGCATATATTTCAATATATTGGAAAAATATAAATGTTAAATCCCATATATGGGAATATGTGGCCTAATATATTACATGATATTTTCCAATATACTGCAGTATATATTTGTTTCGTAAGGGTAACCAAGTACATAATATAAAAATATTGATAAATGAATTGTTTAAGCGTTTAATGTATCTGCAAATCACATCGCTAGTGGGGAAAATTGATATTGTATATCCCATGTTAATTAAATCTCCAATTTACACTCCTATTACGTAGTAGGAAACAATAATACTAGTTAATGGTGTGTTTGGTTATTAACATTTTTTAAATATCTTCATTAGTGTTCAGCAAAACAAAAACAATTATAAAGTTTTGAACACCATAATGTTGAGTAAATGACGACATCATTTTTATTTGTCTGTTAACTACCCAAATCAGTTTAAGCGGGACAGCACAGAAAACTAACAGATGGACACAAACAGACGGACCGGACAGATGCAGACACAATGTCCATTATTACACTGATCACATTTCTACACAGACAACTATTTTATATACTTGTATACATTTATAACAGTCAGATTATTTTGCAGATGGTTGCTAATGCAATTGTTTATATCTGAAAGCTGCCTTGCTTCAATATAAAAGTGCAATAGAAATAAGAATTGAACTTTCATCAAAAAATACAAGACCTATTCGAACTGGATTAGTTTTACAGGGGGACCTCTGAGAAAATCTTGATTTTTAATTCTTTCCAAATTGGCCATGTCTCTGTTTTTCTCTCCAGAGTAATTTGCCGATTGTTTTTCACTGAACTCAGAGCTCCTCTGAGATATTTAATCCATACACTGTTGAGATACTATAATCTAATCTAATCTAATTATATCTAATTATTTAATGAATATATCTTTCAAAAACGGAAAATTCTTCATAGGAAATAAATACAATAAAGTGTCTGGAAATAATTGAAAATAAAAATGCAATCAAAATACACTAACTATACAAGAACTAGTAGCCAATCCTACTAAGGTCATATTAGTACTAGTAAAAATCTTCAAGATTAGCATTCTTGACTTTTCTACGTTTGAAATTGCTGTTTTGGAAATGTATGTTTTACCTGGCAGTTCATATTGCTTATCAAAGTTTTGCAGCATTTCTTTAAATGCTGTTTTTCCACTGTATTGAATGGCTTTGCAATGTATTGCGTTACACTTAAACAGGCGCTGCACAGCTCCCCCTTGTGTTTTTTAAAGAGATGTGCAATCATTGGGGTGATCTAACATTATCGCGATGAGGTCAAACAACCGTGATGAGACGATTATTTAATCATTGTGACAGCCCAGGCAGCCAGTTATATAAAACACTTTGGCTACTTTAGTAGGATTTGCACAAGTTATTTTGATTAATTTAAGTTAAATACATAAATTACATTTTGAAATTTTCCTTTACACTTAAAATGATTACAGAGCATCACAAACATGTGTATCCAGAGCATTTGATCTTCTGCAACGCCCAAACGCATGAAACAGAAACTCCCACCTCTGGAAATGCCTGCAAAATTTAATCCTATCTGAATCTGTACATAAAATCAAAGATGTCGTGGGGGACACGTTAAAACTTATACGTTGTTTGGAAATCGAATCACATCCAAATAGTGTTTTGACTGCATTTGGTCTCATGTGACTACCTGAGCTTTCCCTCCGCCGGGATCTCATGAGCCGGATCTTCACATCGGAGTCGAGACTCCTCATCCGACAGGTACACAAACACGGACTCCTGTAAAACACACAAGAACATTTAAAACTTCAATACAACACACAATCATTCAAAACCATCTCATCTCCACCTGATCCATCATAACTCAACATCTCTCTCTCTCTCTTTCTCTCTCTCTCTCTCTCTGAATGATGTATTTAAGGTTAATCATATGCGCAGTACTGTCGCCCTGTCGTCGGTGTGGATGTAACCCTCATTAGACTCCAGCACACATCTGCAGCGCATACAGAATGTCAGAGAGCACAGGCGACACATAAACGCTACTGAAGGCCTGTCTTCTCATTTACACTCAATACGTCTCCCCTCGTCTCACGCCGGCACGAGGTGAACCGGATCCGTTCTTTAATTTGTCACAAATGTCAGGGGAGGATGTCCACATGTTCTCATTCACTCGCTGTACAGTGACTCTTCAGTCCATCTACAATGAATATTAAGATTCACATCTGCTCAGAGTCTCGTGTTAGCAATGCCAAAGTCAGGGGTTCGATCAGCAGGTAATGCATATAAATATAGATCGAATGCAATGAGACGAGACTGCTAAAGAGACTATGTTCTGATGAATACATAAGAAGATATTTTGAACAATGTTTGTAACCAAGCTGATCTTTGGAAAAAATAATACTATGTATGTAAGTGAATGGTGCCCCAGATGTGTTTGGTTATTAAAATTCTTCAAAATATCTTCATTAGTGTTCAGCAAAACAAAGAAATGTATACAGGATTTAAACAACATAAAGATAATAATTTTTTCGGTGAACTATCCCATTAAATTCTCTTATGGAACAAAACTGCTGTAGCAGACCTGATATGTACTCCGGCGCAAGTCCCCGCAGACCTTTAAAAACTTTATATTGGAGTCTAAAATCAACAAGAAGCCAGTGCAAAGAGTCCAGAACCGAAAAAATGCTAGACCATTTCTTTGTGCCTGTCAACAGTCTGGCAGCCGCATTTTGCACCAGATGCAACCTCGAGAGCAGATTTTTTTAGACAGCCCCAAATAAAACAGTTGCAATAATCCAATCTGGATGAAATAAAACCATGAATGACTGTTTCCATGTCCTTCAATTTAACAAAAATAAGTCCCAGATTCCTCGCTTGAGTGTTGACATTAGTGGCTAGGGATGTTGAGAGATCTGCTAGAGTTTTGCTAACTTTAGACGACCAAACATCACCACTTTAGATTTAGACTTATTAAAATGCAAAAAGCTTACCGCCAACCCTGCTCTTATTTTGTCCAAACACTGAAATTGGAATCGTCATCTCAGGGGTAAATATAGCAGGACATCATCGGCATAACAATGGTAAGCCACGTTATATTTGAAATATCATCCACAACTCATTTTGCTCCCATGTGTGACATCACTTTAGCATGAAAACATTTAAAGGGCATAAAAACATCCAGAGTGGGAGTTGATTTTATATTTAAGGATTTGATTGGATGAGTAAATGTCAGCATTATAGCTGAATGTGAGTTTGCAGTGGATTGTGGGAGATTTACTGCCCTTCAGAAACACCAGGAGTGTGATGTGGAGAACCTAACCAGCACTGTGTGTGTGTGTGTGTGTGCGTGTGTGCGTGCGTGTTCATACCACATTGGGCAGGACGGCTCCCAGCACATCTCTGAAGGTTGTCTGAAGGCTGCTGACGTCCACAATGGAGGCCAACTGCAGCAATGCATCCTAAGTAAGAAAAAAAATAAGTTTAGATGAATAAATAAATAAACAGACATGACTTTATGCACGGATGCTGTCTGACGGACGGGTCAAAGATGAATGAATATACTGAAATGAAGAAAAGCGCTGATGAGTTTAATCTTCAGCCTACGGAAATGTCCTGACATTATTGTTGTCATCTGTGCTCTTGTGTTTCAGACCGATGACATTTGGCCTGTGGTACATTGACCCCCATCAGCACGGCTCATAACGCAAACAATGAGTCCAGAACAAACCACCGGCTCAAAACACACTAAACTTCACTGCATGTGTCTGTGGTGTTGTCATTTCAATCTCATTTGAATCTTTAACCAAAAACAAATTCATCAGACTCGTTGCATTATGACTAGGGTTGCAAAATTCCAGGAATTTTCAAGGATGGAAACTTACCATGGGAATTATCAAGAATATGGGAATTAACAGGAATATATGGGAATTAACATGAATATATGGGAATTAACATGCATATATGGGAATTAACATACATATATGGGAATTAACAGGAATATATGGGAATTAACAGGAATATATGGGAATTAACATGCATATATGGGAATTAACATGAATATATGGGAATTAACATGCATATATGGGAATTGACATGAATATATGGGAATTGACATGCATATATGGGAATTGACATGCATATATGGGAATTGACATGCATATATGGGAATTAACATGCATATATGGGAATTAACATGAATATATGGGAATTAACATGCATATATGGGAATTAACATGCATATATGGGAATTAACATGCATATATGGGAATTAACATGAATATATGGGAATTAACATGCATATATGGGAATTAACATGCATATATGGGAATTAACATGCATATATGGGAATTAACATGCATATATGGGAATTAACATGAATATATGGGAATTAACATGCATATATGGGAATTAACATGCATATATGGGAATTAATGGTAATTAAGGGGAATAAGGGAATTAACGGAAATGTATGGGAATTAACGGGAATATATGGGAATTAAGGGAAATATGGGAATTAAGGGGAATATGGGAATTAATGGGAATGTATGGGAATTAACATGTATGGGAATCAACATGAATATGGGAATTAACATGCATATATGGGAATTAACATGCATATATGGGAATGAACATGCATATATGGGCATTAACATGCATATATGGGAATTAACATGCATATATGGGAATTAACATGCATATATGGGAATTAATGGTAATTAAGGGGAATAAGGGAATTAACGGAAATGTATGGGAATTAATGGGAATGTATGGGAATTAACAGGAATGTATGGGAATTAACAGGAATATTGGAGTTAAAGGGAACATGGGAATTAATGGGATTATATGAGAATTAACGGGGATATATAGGAATTAACGGAAGAAAACTGAAATTTAAAAAAATATATATTAATATTAGAAAGATTTCTTAAAGATTTTTGATCAAATAAATCCAGAGCTAGATAAGTGTAAGTATCAGAATTCTTCCAAATTTGTTTGACCTGGTTCAGGTTTTCACTTGCCCTGCCAAAACCCTCACTGGCGCCAATAAAAAAGCCAGTGTCACATATTTAAAAAGAATAATTCAAAAGTCAAATATAATTGTATACATATAGTTGGACATGTTCCAACGAAAAAAGGATTTCAACTTTTCTGCTTTACCTGTAAACTGACAGCAAATTGTGCAAAATATTGCATCCTTTCTTTTGTCGTGTTTTACCCAAGTAAATGAAAAGATATTTTAGTGACTGAGGGTGAAGCACTGGCCCAATCGGGCAAGTGACAATAGTTTTTACTGGCCCGAACATCTCTCACGCTTGCCCCGGGCCACCGGGCAGTCCTTTATGTTGAGCCCTGCAATAGAACGTTTCCGGAAATGTACGTAATTTTGACTAATAAATGATGACTTACTCTAACTTAACACTGTCAACATAAAAGATCTTCAGTTTGTGCCAAACTTATACTGTGTCAATATATGAATTATTATTATTATTAGACCGCTGCATAATTATAATGATAATGAAAGGATGGATGAGCAGGTGGAACACACTTGAGACTTCATTCATCATTCAACTGAAAAGAAAGTCAAGCAGCATTACATCTGTGTGTGCGTCTGTGCAGTTGTTAACATAATTACAAATAATTATTATCAATTATGTGTAGAGTATCCAAAAACAGAAAATGACATTAAACTCATCACGAACCTCAATTAGCTGACCAAATATATTTAGAAAGTAAGAAAGAGAGACAGAGATGCAGGTGCACTATACATCTCACATCTTTCCTCATATCTCTCTCTCTCTCTCTCTCTCTCTCTCTCTCTCTCTCTCTCTCTCTCTCTCTCTCTCTCTCTCTCTCTCTCTCTCTCTCTCTCTCTCTCTCTCT
The DNA here is from genome assembly GCF_027580225.2 of Misgurnus anguillicaudatus. NCBI lineage: Eukaryota > Metazoa > Chordata > Actinopteri > Cypriniformes > Cobitidae > Misgurnus > Misgurnus anguillicaudatus. The sequence continues at coordinate 4,231,847 of NW_027395283.1, forward strand.
CTCTCTCCAAATCCATCTTGACAAAACCTACGTGTTAACAACACACACATGTACACGCACGCACACACAAGTGGAGTTTAAGTGCATACAGATCCTGAATCTCTCTCTCTCTCTTTCTCTCTCATTGAGCGAAACCAGCAGGGATCAATTTCTCAGTGTTGATCCCACTTTCAATTTACTGAAGAGGAAACCACAGAGAGCTTTACAAAACTCATACACACTCAAGTCAGATGACATCTTACTCATACAGCTGGTATACAGGTACATGATCTCAGAAATCAATAACTAACCAATAACAGAAGAATACATTTGTATCAAAATACAATAAAGTGAATATTGTCCTGCCACAATCTTGGAGATGTCCCTATTTTATTTTTGTAGGTGTGTGGTGCTGGGGTGCACACAATGATGTTGATATATTTTCTTGTTGCTTTTTACACCGTTCTTCAAGGTATTTTCGCAAATTCTTTATGTAATGTCAAACTTCTGTTTTTGTATGTTATTTATCATATTAATTGACTATATGTTTGATAGTCAATAATAAAGAACACACAAAAAAATAGATTATAATCTAATTATGAAGACAATAAAATTAGCAGATTTAATAAACAGGGGAAATTAAAGCTGCAGTTTTTCGTGATGCCAAACTTTACTTGGTGTGTAATAAAGTTGCTGTTGCAAAATGATAAAGCTCAAAGTTCAATGCCAAGCAATATAGTTATTTAACAAGATTCACTTTTCAAGGACTACAAAAAACGTCTTGTTTGGACTACAGCCCTCTACTTCACGATTGAATGACGTCAATATTAAAGTTTTTATAATTGAATTGCAACATGGTCCCTTTTTCGTCATAACAAACATGTTTTAAACATTATAGCAGCTAGAAAAAAACTAACAAACTAAAAACCAAAAGTCCACCTAAAACAAACACTGATCACCATAATGATGACTTTCAATAAAACAAAGCCAACACCTAAACCCAAGTTAATAAATAACTCTACAAATAATACATGTAATATTAATGTTAAGGTTATCATATAATATAACAATATAATAAATAACAAGCACAAATTTAACACTTGGGATTTTGTGGTGTGTAAATATGAATACTTAATATATACATATTTTTTTCTTAAAATTATTTGTGCATGTGCGTGTATTAATTTTTACATCATTATTATACAAAGTACACACACATATATGACTTTATTCTGCAAACGATTAGTTGTTATTAAATGTTACGCAGCCCTAAAAGCTGTAAATACATCTGACCTTATTTAAAAAAGTGCTATATCCACCTAAGACCTGGAAGATGTCATTTTTTTGTTGATTTGCACCATAATACTTAATTCTGTGTAAATGGAACCTGTTGTACACATACATGGACAAATAAACTGCTTCATGTTCTAAGAAAAATATTAGCCTATTATATTTATTGGTTTTTTTAACCCCAAAATAGCTGGTAGAAATCTGAAAAAAAAGACAAACCAAATCTTGGGTCTTAGGAGGTAAAAAAATAATTTTGGGGGAAAAATGTAAAAAAAAACTAGCACAGATAGGTTTCCACCAGATAGATATAACATAAACCAAACTGTGAATCTTTCAGGACTCGGGTGTGTGTGTATGACAGAAAGGTTTCACAGACGAACATCAAAACAGAAATAGATGTAACAAATCGCTCCTATTTCCTTCCACTGTCTGCCAATAAACCAGATGAAAACAAACATGTTTAACTAGCTTGAAGTTGAATCTCTTTCATCATGACAGAAGTTTAGTGAAGAGAGGGTTTGAGTCTGTTTAAAGAAACATCCCTGTGTTTGTGTGTTTTCAAATCTCCTGTGAAATAAAGACTCTCGTCTTTCCTTAATCCACTCAATAAGTTCCCATTCCTCCTGCAGGCGCAGAATAAATCTCTCTCTGTTTGAGTCGAGTCTCCCGGCCGGCCCGGCAGCAGAGCGTGATGTGAGACAAAGACGACACTGATCTCAGTGTGAGCTTTATTACCCACAAACCCTCAGGGCTCCAGGTCATCTTAAGTTATTTTAGCTTTAGCTTCTTTAAATGAACCAAAAAAAAGAATGAGCCGTGAGATCTTTAACATTTAAATAGTGCGATGTGCCATAATATAAGCAACCACTATGATACACTAAGACATGTGTATATATACTGTATATTACAGGCATGTATTTCAGTGAATTTCAAGCTTGTAAGCGCGTGACTCACAGATGATAAACAGGTGCAAGCGGTAAATCAAGGTGACGACTGCTGAAGGTCACGCGACGGTTTTGCATCAAAAGAAATTTGAGGTTTATTTGAGAAGCTCAACATGTGACACCTCGCTCTCGTGTCCGTCCTTCACCTCTTTACTCTTTTACTCTCTCAATGAAATTAAATATTCACAGTCTGTCCTATGAGGCCATAAAATAACATCAAAAGAAAAGTGTTTGTTGGTTAATAAAATAGTTTTAGACTGTATCCATATGGTAATTGTCATATAACAAATACATAAATATTACATTATTATTATTTTGTATATATAAATACACACATAAATGTAAACATTTATATTTATGTTTATATTTTTAATTTATATATAAAATATATAAAAATCTAAATAAATAAATAAATATATAAATTTATAAAATATATAAAATATATTTATTTTATTTAGATTTTGATTTTTTAAATTTTTTATATATAAATTAAAAATATAAACATAAATATAAATGTTTACATGTAAATATGTAAATATTTTGTACATATATACAATATATGTATATATTGTAACAAAAAGTTACAATATTAACTTTTATTTTGTATACTAATAATCACGATTAATCTTGTGACAGCACTAATTTTAACCCTACATATAACAATATACTGTGTCACTTTATTTTACAGTGTCTGTGTTGCACATGTTACATATTACTACACTGTAAGAAAAATACTCAAGTCTTAAATTTTTTTGTTAAATCAACTCAGATTTACAAGTCATGTCAACAAAAATGAGTTGTCACAACTTATAAAATATAGTTGAGAAAAGTCAACTTAATTTTATAAGTTATAACAACTCACCTGTAGTTATAACAACTCATCTCTAGTCAAGATAAATAATAGTAAGTTGAAATAACTTGTAAATCTGAGTTGATTCAACAAAATTTTAAGGCAGCAAAGTATTTTTTACAGTGTAGTATAATAACAGTAAATTATGCATAATTACATGTAACTAGCCCTATGTGAATTAATCGTTAATCAGTATTATTCAATATTTAAATGTTAATAAAATCTTAATAAAATGTAACCAACTTTAATATAATAATGATGATATTTTGTTATTTAATGATATATTTAGAAATCAGAGATTTGGATGGTTTGTGACTGATGTTATAAAACATTTAAATACTTTTTAAATCTACTGCCTGACCTTCTTCATTCTTGCAGTCTGATAACTTATAAACAGACTAGTCCTGTATGTGTGTATGTGAACACAACCGCTTCAAGCTACACATTCAAGCTTAATTCACGTTTCATTTCATTACACCGTATGTCAGAAACGTTAAAAACAGGACCACGCGCCTGAACGAGCATTCACATCTGAGCTTGTGTGTTTCTGGCCTCTGGAGCTGCACTAAATGAAAAGTGCAGGACTCCCGCTGACTGTTTGAGCTGATCTGAGAACAGCAGTGTAGCTTTCTGATTACAGGACGCAGAGGAAAATCCTTCATATGAGGAGAATTAAAGGTGTTTGTGAGACCAACAGCAGATATGAAGGATGAGAAGAACATGCAGATAAAACATCAAGAGAAGAATTCATGCCAGCAGGTGGATCTGTTTAACATCTGATTTGAGAACGGCACTAATATCATTGATTGTGTAAATAAAGTGCAGAGAGGATGATATTTGTGCAGTAGGTGTGTGTTTGTGTTGCCACGAGACCTTTATTAAGTCCAACAGAGTTGATTAACCTTTCTAACTCATTTACATTAAACAAATGTCAAAATAAATGCCAAACACACACACAGAATTAAAGTACATCACATGAGTCAGTGTACATGCATTATCCTGTTTACACCTGCTATTAAGATGTGTTTTCTTCATATTGGATCACAAGTGGACTTTCGACCACATTCAGTTGAAAATGTGTTTGAACAGCCACAAAATACGCCTACTCTTTACTCCTATTAATCTAATGTGTAATGTATCGATCACAATGTCTTATATCAAACATGACTTCTAGGCTTTCATTGATAAAATGTAATCGTCTGTTTTCATTTTTGTGAAAGTTGCGTGAGCTTATTTCCACCATTGCTTTGAAATATCAGAAAAGCTCTTGCATATAGAGTACTGTACATGTTTAGCATGTTTACTGACAACACAAGCTGTGATAATCCTACTTAATATTAGTGCACATCAATTTACAGTAAACCCGCCGCTCGTGTTTACAATCCATTTCTTTGAAGTTTTTAGGACAGAAGCGGAAAAAAGAGACGGATTAAAATATCAGGTGTGAACAGGAATTTGTCTCTCTCCTCCACTTGTGATTCAATCGACCAAAACTCATCCTAATACCAGATATAAGCACTGACCATTTTTACAGTAAGTGAGCTGTAGCCATCCAAGAATTTGTGATCGCTTATTCCCATTCAATCTCATATGAAAATAGCAAGACACTTCTTTTGTGTTTTTAGCACGTTTTTAAAGTTGATTCTGATTCCACAGCCATTTTTATTTATATAAAAATACAGGCCTATTATGCATATTTACGTATAGTTTCATTCTAGACTAAATAAAGTACATCCGTTACATATTAATACAAAAGTATCAATACAAAATACAAAATAAAGTGCAGGACTTAAACAATTTAAATGTTCAAATAGCACTGTGATTGATACATGCTCACTGGTGTTGATGCTGTAAAATCTTCTTTATCAGACAAATGCAGAGAAATCTGAAACATGATTGTGTGTAATTACTGAGAGAAAAGAAAAGCGCTTTCTAATCAGAATGATATTTAACATCTATAATCTGTACAGATGCTCCAATCATGTCTAACAATTCTCAGAAAAATCACATGACAACAGCATGTCTTTTTATAACGCTTAACAAACAAAAAAGAGAGAGAGAGAGATAATCAGAGTTTCTTGTGCCTACACAGCCAACGCATAATAAGAATAATGCAAACACACACACACACACGGACACACAATGCAAACAAATGTATCTTTGATATATTGTAACACATCCTTAATTCTTTTTTCTAAAGCGTCAGAACTTAACTCACACACAAACATAAAACGTACACAGATACACACGCGCACACACACTATATACTGTATGTATTGTGGTACATAAATGCAACAAAATCATTTTTTTATTTTTAATTTTCTAATAATGACTTCAACTCCTAGTGTAGCACTGTTGTTGTTGTTGTTGTTGTTGTTTGTGGTTCTGGTTGTTATTCCAACAGCGCTGCCTCCCCAGTCGCCATAGAAACACTGGAGACACATGCACTGTAGAATACAACCAGACCAAATGTCTCACACCTACAGACAAAATACAGACAAACTACAGCAACTGCACTTCATTTTAAACTACAACACAACTACAGACAAACTACAGCAACTGCACTTCATTTTAAAATACAACACAACTACAGATAAACTACAGCAACTGCACTTCATTACAAACTACAACACAACTACAGACAAACTACAGCAACTGCACTTCATTTTAAAATACAACACAACTACAGATAAACTACAGCAACTGCACTTCATTACAAACTACAACACAACTACAGATGAACTACAGCATCTGCACTTTATTTTAAAATACAACACAACTACAGACGAACTACAGCAACTGCACTTCATTACAAACTACAGCAAATGCACTTCATTTTAAAATGCAACACAACTACAGATAAACTTCAGCAACTGCACTTCATTACAAACTACAACACAACTACAGACGAACTACAGCAAAAGCACTTAATTACAAACTACAACACAACTACAGACAAACTACAGCAACTGCACTTCATTACAAACTACAGCAACTGCACTTCATTACAAACTACAACACAACTACAGACGAACTACAGCAAAAGCACTTAATTACAAACTAAAACACAACTACAGACGAACTACAGCAAAAGCACTTAATTACAAACTACAACACAACTACAGACAAACTACAGCAACTGCACTTCATTACAAACTACAACAACTGCACTTCATTACAAACTAAAACACAACTACAGATGAACTACAGCAAAAGCACTTAATTACAAACTACAACACAACTACAGACAAACTACAGCAACTGCACTTCATTACAAACTACAGCAACTGCACTTCATTACAAACTACAACACAACTACAGACAAACTACAGCAATTGCACTTCATTACAAACTACAGCAACTGCACTTCATTACAAACTACAACACAACTACAGATGAACTACAACAACTGCACTTCATTACAAACTACAACAACTGCACTTCATTACAAACTACAGCAACTGCACTTCATTACAAAGTACAGCAACTGCACTTCATTACAAACTACAACACAACTACAGACGAACTACAGCAACTGCACTTCATTACAAACTACAACACAACTACAGACGAACTACAGCAACTACAAACTACAAACAAACTACAGCTCAAACAGCAATCACCAAGCTACGACAAATACTTTTTCACACTTTTACAGGGTTTAGTTCATGAAGTCTTAATGCTCATTTGCAGAAATCAGATTTTTTTTATGCTGTAGTTCACATTATCATTTAAATTCGACTGCCATCAGTCTCACGTGTGAACTGTATTCGCAAAAGATGACGTGACGTCAGACGCAGCGCACTGTGTTTGCAGAAATAAACTACAAAAGTTGAATGAAATGCGACATGGCCGTTCAGACTGAAGTCACATTGCAATCAGAAATGGATCCGATTTAGTGCCACATATAAAAATGGTCTGCGTCCAATTTTTAAAGAAATATATTTTTGTTATAAGAAAATGAGATATGGGTCAGAGATTTGCGAATTTGTGCCACTTTCACCTGCAGTGTGAACATAAGAAATGATCACAAGAACAAAAGATGTGTAACTACGTGTAACATTTCATTTAATCAAAACAAACAATACCAAATAAACTTATCATAACTTATCAAACCCATGACTGTGTTTGTCTAAATGTGTGTGCGTGTGTGTGTGTGTGTTTGTGTGTGTGTGTGTGTGTGTGTGTGTGTGTGTGTGTGTGATTTCATAATTTCATAAGGGCTTTAAACAGAGAGAAGTAAAATGATGAACAGTAAAAGCACTTTGCAAGTTGGTGTGGTAGCACTGATGTGAAAGTAGCATGTTGAGGCTTTATATGTAATATGTAGTTGCCATGGTGATCAAGGACATGATGTGTGTGTGCGCGCACGGGTGTGTGTGTGACAGGACCTTCACTACTAGTCAGGGAACAGCTATAAGAGTTAATAAATGAAATGAACAGATAACTGAAGAGAAACAAAAAATAATGAGATTTAATAGGTTTCTTCTCTCTGATGAATACGTGTTTGAATAAAGACGTAGACACACACGCAGATGAAAAACCCGAGCGGATATTTCAATCAAGGTTTAACAGCCAATCTAAATTGTCCTGGAATGACGGAGCAGAATTCAATCTCTGATAAACGAAAGAACAAACGTGAGAGGAATAAGAAATATGAAAGACAAAGAGGAGAGAGGAAATGAGACTGTAGAACTGAGACACCAGTTGCATTCTGGGACAGTTACATGACACACGGCTAAAATGAGCAATGGTCTAAAGCTGACTGTTCACATCAGACACACTGTACCTGTGAGAGAGAAAAAGAGAGAGAGAGAAAGAGAGAGAAAGAAGAGATAGAGTGGGTGGTTTTGGTTGGTGTGGGTGGTTAAAAAAAAACTTTCTGAGTCGTTCATCATCTCGCCATGGCAACAGAAGAGATTTTGTGATGCTGAAAGGTTAAAGTTTTCATGCCAGCATTCAGGTGCTCGCACACACACACACACACACACACACACACACACACACGCACGCACACGATTGACTAAATCAGTAAAGCTTATTCTTTCTATGCACGCACTTCTTTCCTTTTAATTAGCCTTCACACAGTAGAAAAGCAGTATAAATAAACTGATGGTTATCTGTGATGATGCTGTGTATCAGAAGACGTTTCTATCGACCTGTTTTCTTGTAATTCAGCTAATGAATGAGAAGATCCATCAAGCTCTGTGTTTACATTCAAACTAAGAGGAAAATGAATCATGTGCTGCTTTATTTGAGTTATAACATCATCTAAGACCCCGTTTACACCTGCTATTAACATGTGTTTCATTTGATTGGATCACAAGTGGACGACACTAAAGACTCAGGGTGTAAAATGTTTTTCAGAGGTAGTTGAAAACACATTAGACCGGATTGCTTTGTGGTGTAGACGAGCTTGTGGTTGAATGTGTTCGAGCAGCCACAAAACACCGCCTACTCTTTCATCTATTGATCTAATGTGTGGTAAACCCATGTTTTTACATTAGACTTCTAGCACAATGTTTAGTGCGTTCTTTATAAATATAAAACTAAAATTAAAGCATCTGCTCTCCATGTCTTTGATTTTTGAGCGTGTGAAAGTTGCACGAGCTTATTTCATTAATTGCGCTGAAATGTCAGTGAAAGCTCTTACATATAAATATACATGCTTCATGTAGGTTGTCTATAAACTGGAAGGTTGGTGGTTCAATCCCCGGCTTCACCGGACCAAGTGTCAAAGTGTCCTTGAGCAAGACACCTAACCCCAAATGCTCCAGACGAGCTGGATGGCGCCCGACACCGCCGTCGGTGTATGAATGTGTGACTGAATGTGAGGCAAATTGTTAAGAGCTTTGGATGCCCGTTGGTCAATGAAAGTGTTTTATAAATGCAGTCCATTTACCATATACATGTACAAAACACTGTGCAACATCTTTACTTACAACACAAGCAGTGGACTCTGACATATGAGTTCGCGTCCATTTAAACTTGTCATTTCTCCCACTTGTGGTCACAGACCATCACCTCAAAGTAATCAGGACAGAAGCGATCGAAAGTGGACAAAAGAGACGGATTAAAACAGCAGGGGTCTCATTTATAAAATGCTGTGTAGAAAACATCCTAAATTTCATATTTTGAATCTATGATCATTTCTCAAAAACATGCACATGTGATTCATTAAACGAATTTACACATAGAAAATGTCAATGTTTAAATCATTTTCGAGCAGCAATAATGGCTTATATTTACCAAAACGTGCAGCAATCCGACAAGTAAAAGTGTGTACGTCTTTCAGACCCTGACGTGGCGCTAAGCACTTTTCCACGTCAAAGAGTTTTTATAAATATGGCCTGTGCCGTGGATTTTTGTGTACGCACTTTACAATCAAATCTGTGTGTACGCACTTAGGTTTAAACGTGAATGTCTCTCTCGTCCACTTGTGATCCAAAACGCATCTTAATACCACACTGTATGCAGCATGAAGTTAAAACAAGTAGGGTTTGCAAAACAGTTCAATCTACTAGTTTTTAACTCTTTAACCGCCATTGACAAGTTATCTCGTCAATTAAGAAAAAAACCGAGGGACAACCTTCTGATCTCTGATGAAGCCAATACGAAAGTGATTTAAACTGCAGTTCATTGACTGGCCACTAGAGGCATCAAAAGGGAGTCAATTCCCATAGACCTGCATGTTAAAATCCCCAACTTTACATTAGAAAATAATATGTTTACAGCCTGGTACAAAAAGTGTTTTTGCTCTATATAGCAAACTTTGCCCTTCATGACAATTGTGAGAGGGTGAATTTTCTTGTAACTCATCCATTTAAATTATATTAAGCCTTAAAGTTCTGCATAATTAAGGGCGTGGCCACTTGAGTGACGGGTGAACTGCCACTGCTGTCGTTACAGTTGAGCTAGGTGGGCGTTGTTTCAGCAACCAGTCACCTCAGCTTCACCCATGTCCCGGCTCTTTACCCATTTTCAGATATCCGCACGTAACCACGTTAAGCTTCAAAAACGATCTTCAGAAACCTTTGGGTGAGTCACAGACACTAAATCCATATTTTTTACAGTCTATGGAAAAACATTTCCCTACCAATGACACTTCCCTGAGTACTTTTTTACGAGAATCTGTAATTACGCTCTTACCCATTTATTTAAAAACTGAAGCAAAAACGAATTTAATTAATTTTAAACTCTGTATGTTTTTATAATCGTTCTGAATCTGATCTTTAACAAAAAAAAATCCTTTACAAAAATATTATGCTAATATTTCAGCTTTTTGCTAAAATTTTTATTTTGATAAGAAACCCACCCCATATTTATTAAAAGAGACAAAATAAAGAAAGGATTAAAGAAAGGATTTTTTTACCCATATTGTTTGTTTAAAAGCAGAGGGTGTGTTCTTTCATTTGATATATTTTCATGTTTATATATTTATAGAAGAACATTTTCCTGGAAGGCATTTTGTGAAACTTTTGCAAAATTCTGGAGGGGAACTTTTTTTAAAAAGGCTGGCGAGGAATGAGTTAAGTTTTGATCTGTGACAGTAGTTGACATAACTTATAAAAACTATTTTTTTTAAGTTAAAGTAGCATAGAAATTTATGTTGATTTTTTTAAAGTGCAGATGTAAACAGGACCAAAGTTTATCTGCACACTAAAACAGCGAACTCAAACGAACACCTACAAACACACAAACTCTCATACTGTACACACCCCTCTCTGTCTCGAACATACACGTGTTTCGAACGCACACCTGTGTCCCAAACGCACACCTGTGTCCCAAACGCACACCTGTGTCCCAAACGCACACCTGTGTCCCAAACGCACACCTGTGTCCCAAACGCACACCTGTGTCCCAAACGCACACCTGTGTCTCGAATGCACAAATAACATTCAGCAAACACACTCTTATGTTCACAGCGTGAAATGTCCTCAGATGCCATATCGAGAACAGTAAGAGATTTAAATAAATACTTCTTTCAGACACAAGAGTTTTGATCTTTTTTGATCATTTTGATGTTTAAAAGTAACATGCAAACAGTCTTTTAGACCAAATAAATATTTAGGATTAAAACAAGTTACTGAGATGTAATGAAAAGTCTTTGTGTGTGACAACTAGCCCCAGTCTGTGTGTGTGTAGTATGAAGAGAAAGCTGAGCTGTCATATATCAAACACCATCATCTCTCCTCACAAACACATGTAGATCAGTCCAGTTTCTGTATGATCTTTCTACAAAGATATAAATCTTTTTGCTCTGGATCATAGAGGAAACATCGCACCGACAAGCCATAAATTACGGCAGTAAACACTGGCAGGATAAGAGAGAGCCGCTGTGGATGAGATATGAGAGACGCAGGCAGTCTGTGACTTTAGGAAATTACTCTGCGAGAAAGAACGACATTTCACATTTCAGACCAACAATCTCTAAACTCCAGACCAATACTGAGTGTCTTTCTGTTTTCAATCTCATTAGATGAAAAATTACCAACAAAATCAAAATACACAAAACAAAAGCAGAAACATTATTGATGGTGGCATCACAACCACAAACCCATTAACATCCGCTTGTTAAGTCATGACGTAAAGAGTCTCAACAGTTGTTTATGATTTCATTGTGTTGGTCTACTAAAAGAGTTTTTATTCAACGACCCACTTAGACATCTAGGGCCCTATTTTAACAATCTAAGCGCATTGTCTAAAGAACACGGAGCACGGGCGTGTCCAATGCTACTTTTGCTAATTTAACAATGGAAAAATTTTTTTGCCAAGTGCATGGCCTAAAAGGGTTGTTCCTATTCTCATAATGAGTAATGGGTGTGTTTTGGGTGTTACCAATAAAACCAATGAAAGTCTCAGCTCTTTAAAAAGCCAGTTGCGCTGGCACCATGCCAATTTCCTGTTTAGATGACGGAAACTGATAAAATTAAGCGGAGGAAGAAGACCACCAGTTTCAAATTGATGTTAAAAAATTGCGCTGTTTCATAGAAAAAGTTATTTTTGGAATTAAAACCTATAAAAGTCTGGGTTTTTTTTTCAGTAATGGAAGTAAAAATAGCAGGCTTTTAATTGCTGTAAATGTATGGATAGCCTACATGATGTGTGTTATCGCAAATAATAATTTACAAATATGCAAGAAAAGGTTTGTACTCTAAAAATACTTTATAACACTCAATAATAATCTTTTACATTTTAATCCTTTGATTTTTCATATTTTAAAATGTTTATGTGCTGCGCATCCATGTGTGTGATAAGCGTTGTTGTCCCGTTTATAGGCCCAAATTGGGCACAAATTGATTTGCTATTTAAAGAACATGGCGCTAAACGTGAAAATGATAATTGCGCCGAGTTGAAACTAGCAAAAGACACTTGTGTCGTGCATTGTGCTGCATTACAGCGGGTGTATGATAGAGTCCTAATGCTCCGTTCAGACCAGCCGCGGTAGAAGCGTCAAGCGAGAGTGATTTAAATGTTAAGTCAATGTGAAGACGCATTAACGTGCGTCTGGAGGTCTTGCGGCGCGAATGAGGTGTTTAGCACGGTGGGTAAACGCGATTGCACCTCGTTCGCATGAATGGCGCGAATAGAGCGTTGACGCAGCAAACGTGCAAGTTGAAAAATTTGAAAAGGTAACGCAGAAGCCCCTCCCATGACGTGAATTTCCACGTTAATGTCTCGATGACAAGGCTTTCACGCGTGAATGAAGCAAGTTAACTCAAACTGTTTTTGTGTCATTCAGTACAACAACCACACTGCAAAAATGACTTTTTTTCTTGTTTTCAGTACAAATATCTACAAATTCTTAAATCAAGAAGCATTTTCCTGATGAGCAAAATGACCTAACAAAATAAGTCTAGTTTTTAGACCAAAAATATACAATTTAAGTAAATTTGTGCTTTAAACAAACAAAAAAATCTGCCAAGAGGTAGGAAAAAATCTTGAAAGAAGTAAACTTTTTCCTTAAACACTTTTCTTACACCGCAAAAAATTATTTTCAAGAAAAAAAATTCTTAGTATTTTTGTCTTGTTTTCAGTAAAAATATCTAAAAGAAAATATGGGGAAATATGGGCCGATGGGGTAAGCAAATTTTTTTTATCTCGAATTTAGTGTTTAAGAAAAATGTTCAAGATTTTATATTGTGTATAGTTAATGGATAAACTGTAGGAAATACTACATTTTTAATATTTACTATAGTAAGGCTCAAAAGCACTACAGTAGTCGAAAGCTTTGGTGCAGATCCGTCCTGGAGTCTATTGCTAGCTGGGTTAAATTTTTACTAGAGTTTACTACAATATATACACTGCAAAAATGACTTTCTCACTTAGTATCTGTGTCTTGTTTTTAGTACAAATATCTAAAAATTCTTAAATCAAAATGCATTTTCTTGATGCCCAAAATTACTTAAGAAAATAAGTCTAGATTTTAGACAAAAAGTATAAAATTTAAGCGAATTTGTGCATAAAACTAAAAGCTAAAAATCTGCCAATGGAGTAAACAATTTTTTAAATAATTTTTCTTGAATTGTTTTTAAGAAAAAAGATTTTTAAAAGTTTTTTGCGTACCCCATTGGCAGATTTACCATTTGGCAGTTTGTACTTGTTTTATGCAAACATTTACCTAAGAGGCTGTTTACACTTGGCATTAACATGTGTTTTCGTCGATCGGATCACAAGTGGACGACGTTAATGCCAGGTGTAAACGGTGTTCAAAACGTTTTGAGCTCGTCCACTTTCGACCACTTTCAACCACATCCAGAGGTGGTCGAAACCACTTTCGATCGGATCGCTTTGGAGTTGCGGAACGCACATGTGGTTGAATGCGTTCGAACAGCCACACGCGACCGCCTTCTCTCCGCCCATTTATCTAATCTGAGGTATTAAACACAAGTTTTACGTCTTTTTTTACTTCTGGCGTGAACATTCGGTGAACAGCGCTATTTTTAGCCTTTCATTGATAAAAACTAAGCGGCTGATCTCCGTAGTTTCGTTTTGAAAGCGTGTGAAAGTTGCGCGATCCTATTTCATCAATTGCGCTGAAAATTCAAAGAAAGCTCTTACATACTCATGTACAAAACACTGTGCAGCATGTTTACTTGCTAAACAAGCAGTGCACTCCGACATAATATTAGTTTGCGTCCATATAAACTCATAATTACTTCCGCTCAGGTTTGAATGACAGCAGAGAGACTCGCCCACCGTCTCACAGACCACCCCCTCATAGTATTCAGCACAGACGCGGTCGAAAGTGGACAAAAGAGACGGATTTAAATACCAGGTGTAAACGTAATGTGTCTCTCTCGTCCACTTGTGATCCGATCGATGAAAACACATCTTAATACCAAGTGTAAACAGCCCCTAAATTAGATTTTTTTTGTCTAAAAACTAGACTCATCAAGAACATGCATCTTGATTTAAAAATGTATAGATTAAAACAAGACAAAAATACTAAGCAAGAAAATTATTTTTGACTTTGCCCAACCCACCAGTAGGTCCCAACCCACAGCATGAAAACACATGCACAAACCCACAAAAAGACAGACAGACACAAACACAGACACACACACACACATACACACGTCACTCTTCAGGCATCGCAACATTGTGTTTGTTTACATCAAATCCAAATGTATCAATCTGTGAGGAGGCGATATAGAACGAGAGATTGAGACGAATCCTTCCACCCTGTCATTCAGTAGCACACAGACACATGACAAAACCCCGTGAAATCAACCCGACAGCAAAGATTAAAAGAGAGAGAGAGAGAGAGAATATACTCAACAAACTGCTCACAAACATTGACTTTAATTCAATTCTGTTCCCAAAATATTGCCCAAAAGATGCACATTTATACACACGCACACACATTCATTGTCAAGTTCCTGTTGAAACGAGAGAAGTCACGATGACAGTTTGACCAACAATTCAAAGAAGGCCAACAGTCAGTACACACAAACACACACAGACACACAAACACATACACACATTCACGCTGCTGCAGTTTGTCTCTCTGTGAGTTTGGCAAAGGATTTAAGTTTCCTGTTGATGTCAGTGAGCAAACCAAGCAAAACAATATGAGAACATCCTCACATGGACCATTAGGAAATCCTCTGACGTACAAAAGACACACACACACACACACACAAACACACACTGAACAAAAGATATCACTGCATTCACTTCACACCTGAACAAACCCACTGCTTTCTATCAGACTGCTGTACATGTATGTGTGTGTTTGTGTGTCACTTTCAAATATAGTGTGTTTGTGTAAACCGGACCTGGGGTCAGGACTTCCCTCCTGAATATCAAAACTCCAGTTGAGTCCAGATGGTAGTTTACATAAATCCAGGACACACGGCCGGTCTATGCAAATCTTTCCTTCAATATTCAAACTGAAATGACTTTCTATGGAAATAAACTCCTTCATATTCAAGAGATAAGAGCCTTCTCTCAATAAATATTTTACACAAAGGCACGCTTCATTCCTAATGCACATTAAAAACACAGTGTGCCGATCTCAGGTGAGAAATCATTCTCACATTCATATATTCACACACAACAGAATATTCAGCACAACTAAAAATATAAACTTTAAGAAAGCTTTTAGTGCCTTTAATCTTCAAACAACCTTGAACTAATACTGCAATAACATACAAATGTAGAGGCTGGCGTATCACATTAACACCATGGGGAGTATTTTACATCTAGCAGGATAATTATATAGGATACATTATTAATGTTGTACTGAACCACATCTGAAGAACTTGTGTAGGACTAATCTGGTCCTGGTTTGAAACTACAGGTGAACTCACGCAGAAATAATGATGAAAACGAGCGCACGCATTCACATCAACCACAGCGACACAGATTCACTACTGCGCTTATCAAAGAGTCTTGCACAAAACCAAAAGATTTCTCTTTATCTTCTCTTAACATCTTCTGATTATGAGCGCCGTGGCGACAGAAAACCGAGATGGAGAGGCGGGGTTGCCACGGATACGGAGCGATCGCGATGACGGAGGCAGACAGCAGGAATGTTACATCCTCATTTTGCTGGTGGGAGGAATGAGAAAAACTTCTGACAGAGGAACAAACTTCTGCCACGACCTCCCGATTCTCCATTTCTAGAAGCTGAAAGAGTCACGGGAGATCTGCTGGTCTGTGCTGGAGAGTCACGCTACATAAATCTACGTTTGCTGATACACACAAACACACACACATTTGCTCAGAGCAGTGAGTTAAAAACGCCTCATTTGAGTTTTACTGCTCAACACACACTTTGTGCATCCAGCGTTTGCAACATTTCCATTTAAATCACACTGTGAGGTGGATTCAGTTCATTCAGCACACACTGAGATACACTAGTACACATTAACACTACTGAGAGCTTCACACACACACACACACACACACACACACACAATCCTTATGATTTGAGATGCACGGGTCAGTCATTGTATTAAATGGATAATTTCTGTGATTATTTGTTATGTGATGAGACCTCAGTTTGTGTTGATGATGATGTTTGTGAAGTCAATGACATCATCAGATTTACTGCAGCATTACACAAACATCACATTAAACACAACCACAGCAAAAATCTGCTGCATTCATTTCACACCTGCATTGAGCGTCTGCTCCTCATACTGTCTGTCTGTGAGGCTGTTAACCTGTTATTAACATCAGTTGTGTTCAATACCATCACAAGTGGACCAGAGAGAGACATTCACGTTTACACCTGGTGTTTAAAACCGCTGCTTGTGTTGTTAGTACACTGCTTAGTGTTTTTGTCTTGTTTTAAATCTGAAAATTCTTAAATTGAGTTACATTTACTTGATAAGCAAAGTGGCAAGTGGATATTTAGTATTGTTAATTAAAATAAATGATAAAAATCAAGAGGTTTATACTTAAAACAAGTCAAAATATCTGCCAGTGCCGTAAGAAAACTTAATTCAATACACTTAATCCAAGTTTATTTTTCTTACCCCACTAGCAAACATTTTTATTTCTTTTAAGTATAAACCTCTTGATTTTCATCATTTAGGTCAATAAACAAGACTTAAAATCTTAAGCAACTTTGCTTACCAAGTAAATGTATCTCAATTTAACAATTCTTAGATATTTATACTGGAAAACAAGACAAAAATACAAAGTAAGACGTTTATTTTTTGCAAACATGATTTGTATATGTAATTGTAAGAGCTTTCACAGATTTTTCAGAGCAATTGATGAAATAAGCTCAAACAACTTTCAAACACTTGCAAAATAAAACAAATATAAAAGATGCGCTTTAGTTTTAGCAGTCGCTTTAGATAGCAGTCTAACTGTGGGTTACACCAAACGCGAAGCGTGCAATCGCATCACGTTGCTCGCTCTAGATTACTCGCGGGATTTAACTTTGTGTCATGCTAATTTTTCGCACGAGTTAAATATTTTCAACTTGAGCGAAGACGCGTTTAAGGCGAATAGCGCGTGTTTTCACGGCAAACGCGCCGTCCATATCGCGTCATTCGCATCGCCCTACGCGTCTGATCGCGTCTTTGCATTGACTTCGTATGTAATCTACTCGTGCAAATCGTTGAACTCGCATCTGGTGTGAACCCACAGTAAGACATTTATTTTTTGCATTGCAAACATGTTGCACAATGATTTGTATTTGTAAGAGCTTTCACTGATTTTTCAGAGCAATTGATGAAATAAGCTCAAACAACTTTCAAACACTTGCTAAATAAAACAAATATAAAAGATGCAGATAGCAGTCGCTTTAGATAGCAGTCTAACTGTGGGTTACACCAAACGCGAAGCGTGCAATCGCATCGCGTTGCTCGCTCTAGATTACTCGCGGGATTTAACTTTGTGTCATGCAAATTTTTCGCACGAGTTAAATATTTTCAACTTGGACGAAGACGCGTTTGAGGCGAATAGCGCGTGTTTTCACGGCAAACGCGTCGTCCATATCGCGTCATTCGCATCGCCCCACGCGTCTGCACTGAAAAAAATGATTAATTGAATTTAATCAATTTTTTTAAGGTAAGTGGATGCAATCAATTTATTTAAGCTACATTTAAACAAAAGTTTTATATTTTATTTTACGTTACTAATCTTTTTTGTTTAAATGTAGCTTAAATAAATTGATTGCAACCACTTAACTTAAAAAAATTGATTAAATTCAATTAATCATTTTTTTCAGTGTGATCACGTCTTTGCATTGACTTTGTATGTAATCTACTCGTGCAAATCGTTGAACTCGCATCTGGTTTGAACCCACAGTAATGTAGGGTTCACACCAGACGCGGTTGAGGCGGCAAGCATGAGTGATTTACATGTTAAGTCAATGCAAAGTCCAAATAGGCATCCTGCGATATGGATGGTGCGTGCCGCGGGAAACGCGCAAGTTGAAAAACCTGAACTTTGGCGGATTTCCGCGCCGTGTTAACCAATCAGGACCTTGCTGTAGTAGTGACATGATTACAGGAAGAGACCAGAGTCTCAGCGGAGTCGCAGAAGCCCCTCCCATGACGCAAATTTTCCCGTGAATGTCTCAAATGACTAGAATTTCACGCGCGAATGAAGCAGGTAAACTCAAATGTTCAAGCGTCCAACTACGCGCAAATAGCACGTTTTTGCCACCTCTACCGCAGCTGGTGTGAATGCACCATCACGCTGATTATGCTTAACCCTCCTGTTATGTTCAGATTTTAGCAACACTTTTAATGTTTGGGATCAAATAGTTTAATATATGCTAAATAAATGTAAAATTAAAATGAACTTTTTAATTTTTATATACATAAATTGTTTATTTAATAGATTCATTTCTATGACAACGTATCTTTTGTAGCACATAAATTAAGTGTATATTTAGCAAAAATTTTAGTAATGAAAATAATAAATAACATTTATTTGAGAACAGTTTAGCATATTATTATTACAAAAACGCTCATTAGATCAGTTTTACAGGAACACTGTGTTTACTGTATGTACGTTTATATACTTGGCAGACACTTTCATCCAAAGTGACTAAAAGTAACTTCAAGTTAAAATGTATCAAGGAAAAGTCAAAAGTGAGGTTTAAAGGCTTAAAAATACAATAAGCATCATTTTCAGAGATGTCAAAGTAGCTTTGGGGTCAACTTGACCCCAAACATAACATGATGGTTAATGGGGTCACGTAAACGCATTAAATGGTTTTCTTTTATCGGGGAAAGCTCATAAACAGTTTTTTGCTTATTACCCTGATTTACGTTACAGGTAAACACATTAACCGGCTTTCTCGCAGTTTTGTTCATGTGTGCATGTGAAAGATAAATGTCGCACACAGAATTAAGCACAAAGTAACGCATAAAAGTCAGCGCTCGACAGTCATGTCCGAATGTAGTGTACAATGGAAAGACGGTTTGGCTTCTATATCTTTAAAATATTATAAAATAAACATGAAGTGCCATTTTAGTCAATAGGAGAAGAAGCTATATGTTGTGAACACTACATAAAATATAACTGTTTATAAAAGTTAAAGAGTTAAAAAGAAAATAAGTTAAGACTTAGTGCTATACAAAAATACATGTGTTGATTATTTACACTTGCACTTTTTTGTGCAATGTTCATACTTGAACTATTAACATTTGGCTCTTCTAAAGGGTAAACTACAATTGTTTTTAAAATATTAAAAAAGAAAATTTGACTTTTCAGTCATTAAAAGACAAAATACTGGATACAAAATGTATGCATCTTTTTTGAAAATGCATGTTTTTTAATATATGACCTATGACAAAAAGTAACAAAAACAACATAAATAAAATAGGTCAGTGGTTCTCAAACTAGGGTCCGGGGCCCCCAGGGGGGCGCGAGATGGTGCCAGGGGGGCCCCAGTTTTATGACATTTTATAAAATAAATTAATTTATCATGAATTCTGTGCAATTAAACCTATAAAAATTAGGCTACTAACCAACAGCACTACTTTCTATTATTAAATATGTTTTGTTTAATTAAAACTTGAGTTTTAGAACAGTTTTTTGTCATACATTTTCTTTGAGGGGGCACGAAAGACTGCACCATACACAAGGGGGGCCGCACGCTAAAAAAGTTTGAGAACCACTGAAATAGGTAAAAGTAAAAAAAAGGTAAAAAAGTGGTAAAAGTTTGGCCCGCGTTATATTTACATTTTTATATCTGTCCCTTGAAGAAGAGTAGTTGAAGACCCCTGCTTTACACCATGCAGAAGAGAGACCTGTCAATCATTACGGATTACGCTCATCTTTTTTATACTAAATGGATTAGCATCTGTGAAATGTAACACAGTATAATAATAAGGATTTATTCACACTGTGATATTTTTGGTCTCTTTTAGAAAACAAGGAGACAGAAAAATTTAGCAATCCAATCAATGTCGTCTATGAATGATGATGTCACAGCCCTAAATGATAAATACCATCAAGAATCACATGATGTTTATCCAGATTGTGATAAGATATTCTCTACAAAACACAACATTAAATTTCATATGATCTCACAACAACATAAATGAATTCAGTAAAATGTAGAAATACTTCTAGCACGCATAAACTTTAACATCCGATGAAGACTTTGACTGAGATTAATAAGAAGAAGAGCTTATAAGATCTCACTCCTGACACCCAAATCTCTTCTTCATTGGTCTTATGCAATCAGACACAAACACAAAAGGTCAAAGAGAAAGATTCATGTGCTGTGAGATTGTGTTTTAACACCAGATAAGTGCTGACAAGTCTTCACTCGCAGTGAGATTACCGCTTCAGTATGAAGAACACTCCAGAAAAAACCACCAGAGAGGTCAAATCTCTCCAAACACTCGCTGAAGAAAGCTTTTAACAAGAGACTGTAACCTGTCTTAGGTATAGAAACCACAGACTTCTCTGGCATCAATTTTATTTCCCCATATAAATGATTCACGATGTGATTTTAAGTGCAAATAAATGTCAAGCTTCGAGTTTACAACTTTCCACTCCAGATGGAACATATGAGAGATTTTATAGACCTGAACCGATAAATATCACAACTTACAAGAGAGACAAATATGGACATGAGACAAAAGAAGATAAAACTTCAGCAAAACAATGAATGCGTCCAATTAAAATCTACAACAATGTGCAAATAATTATAATGCCAGAGATGATTCTGTCATGCTGTGTTTGGTCAGCACCTTCAAGGTAAAAAATCACAGGTCTGAAACACACACACACACACGCACAGACACACACACAAACACAAACACGTGTGTGCTGCAGCCTCCGGCTCTGTTCCCGTGGTGACCGGAGAAATGCATCTCGACAGAGCTGCAAATCACCACGAGCAGCCCGGTAACCATCACCAGGGAGTCTGTTGTCGCGGTAACTAGAAGATGACAGGCGGATAGGAAGGCAATCTCTGAAGTGACGAGTTTGACCGCAGGGAAATGAAGCTAATGCAGCGGCGACTCCCGGGGCGAGAACACAAAGACTTTAACCCCTCGAGGAGTCCGACTCATCTCACCAATAACAGCAGACCCGTTCTGTTTTAAACCCCTATAGACACCATCAGAAACCTGACATTCAGAGAATAACTATAGTTAAAAGTCCTGAAGAAGACTAAATGACCGCATGAGCTCAGCTGTTTTTCAGACTTTAGTCCAGTAAACAGCTATTTATCAAACACGGTGATCTGATAAAGCGTGACATCTCACTGTGCTGTGTTTTAATGTGCTGACTCAATCACACACGCACACACCTTAAAATGACCTCAATTGCTCTGTCAGATAACATCTTAAGAGCGCAGTATAGGCTGTTTTATAACATACAGTATAAGCAAAACTTGCAAAGTATAGTTTTTGTATAATATAAACGTTTGATGCATGCACATTGCGACTAAATGCAATTCATCTTCTGGGCTACACACTCCTGTAGATGCATGCATGACCTGTGCATACGCCCGTAACCCTGATGTTGTTTTAACCCAAATAAATAAGTACACTTTACCTAAACCCTGAAAATCTTCCTGTGTAAGTGTTTTAGTTTAATGCATGAATTGTATGATTTCTCTCATTCAACAAGAATGTTCAAATTAATTAATTTTAGCGTATTTAAATCTCCTGATTTGAACATTTTACCCATCATGCATTGCAGCATGCAGAAAGAATTTTTCAGTGAACAAAAAAAATTAATTGCCAGCTCAGCAAGTATATTTAACTTAGTTACTTGTTCGTTTAACAAGGTCAAATTGACATTTTTAGGGCAGCGAGTTAACTTTTAAAAAAAAATGATTGAAGGGGTCTGAAAAATGCAGTGATGCACGTACAGTATGAAAGAAGAATGAATGAACAAATGAAAGAAAGAATGAAAAAACAACAAAAAGAACAAAGGAGCTAAAGAAAGAAAGAAAAAAAGACAAAACGAAAGAATGAACGAAAGAAACAAATAACAAATGAAACAACGAAAGAAAAATAAATGATCAAATGAAAGAAAGAACAAAACAACAAAAGACTGAACGCGTTAAAGAAAGAAAGAAAGAACGAAAGAAACAAGAAAGAAACAAAACAATAAGAAATAGAATGTAGGAACGAATGAAAGAAGGAAAACAAAACAACAAAATGAAGAATCAATGAGCTAAAAAAAACAAAAGAATGAACAAAAGAATGAACGAAAGAAACAAATAACAAATGAAACAACGAAAGAAAAATAAATGATCAAATGAAAGAAAGAATGAACAAAATAACAAAAGACTGAACGCGTTAAAGAAAGAAAGAAAGAATGAACGAAAGAATGAACGAAAGAAACAAAGCAATAAAAAATAGAATGCAGGAACGAATGAAAGAAAGAAAAAAACAAAACAACAAAATGAAGAATCAATGAGCTAAAGAAAACAAAAGAATGAACAAAAGAATGAACGAAAGAAACAAAGAACAAACGAAACAACGAAAGAAAAGTGAATGATCAAATGAAAAAAAACGAACAAAATAACAAAAGACTGAATGAGTTAAAGAAAGAAAGAAAGAAAAAACAAACCAACAAAAGAAAGAATGGATGAGCTAAATAAAGAAAGAAAAAATAATGAACGAAAGAATGAACGAAAGAAACAAAGAACAAACGAAACAACGAAAGAAAAGTGAATGAACAAAATAACAAAAGACTGAATGAGTTAAAGAAAGAAAGAAAGAAAGAAAGAAAGAAAGAAAGAAAGAAAGAAAGAAAGAAAGAAAGAAAGAAAGAAAGAAAGAAAGAAAGAAAGAAAGAAAGAAAGAAAGAAAGAAAGAAAGAAAGAAAGAAAGAAAGAAAGAAAGAAAGAAAGAAAGAACAACAAAAGAAACAACAATGAGCTAAAGAAAGAAAGAACAAACGATACAACAAAAGAAAAGTGAAGCGAAACAATGAAAGAAAGAACGAACAAAATAACAAAAGACTGAACGAGTTAAAGAAAGAAAGAAAGAAAGAAAGAAAGAAAGAAAGAAAGAAAGAAAGAAAGAAAGAAAAGAAAGAAAGAAAGAAAAAACAAACCAACAAAAGATAATGGATGAGCTAAAAAAAGAAAGAAAAAGAATGAACGAAATAATTAACTAAAGAAACAAAGAACAAACGAAACAACAAAAAAGGAATAAATGATTGAATGAAAGAAAGAACAAACAAAACAACAAAAGAAAGAATGAATGAGCTAAATTAATAAAGAATGAAATAAACAATGCAAGGAAGAATGAATGAATGAAAGA
Organism: Misgurnus anguillicaudatus; assembly: GCF_027580225.2. Classification (NCBI taxonomy): domain Eukaryota; kingdom Metazoa; phylum Chordata; class Actinopteri; order Cypriniformes; family Cobitidae; genus Misgurnus; species Misgurnus anguillicaudatus. The sequence continues at coordinate 4,255,624 of NW_027395283.1, forward strand.
AAAACCAAACAAAACAACAAAAGCAGAATGAATGAATGAATGAATGAATGAAAGAAGAAAGAATACAATAACAGTACGCGTGCACTCTTCTGATGGTGTAAATTACGTCACACACTCTTTATGTGAAACAGATCTATACTTCACTTTAAGACATTTGAAAAACACTTATTGACTTTATTTAATAAAAAGAACCACAACATCTTTTCTGTAGAAAGAGAGTCGTCATGACAACAATGACACCAGTATGTCTGTCTGTCTGTCTCTCTCATTCCATCTGTCTGTGTGAATATCACACCCATCCGAAACTTTACCTTCAAACTCACAAACCTTTGACAGATTTCATCTTCATTTACAATTTAAAACATGTTGCATCCGCCGTCTCACATCATCTACATTCCTTCACTGTTTCCCATATCCAACAGGACAGATGGAAAATAATGGGAGTCTGTGTGTGTCTGTGTGTAGTGTGTGTGTGTTGAATTTAACAGGTCAATGAAAAGTGTCTGTGCAAAAACACACTCCAATTCTAACACAGTACTCCCCAAATAACAGAGAGACTATATAGATTATACATTTGCATGATTGGATCAGATAATACTGTTTACACATGATGTTGCTTTTTAGAAATATCAGACTCTTGGCTCTTTAACTCATAACTTATTAATATAACTCATTTTCCAACAAAAATATATTTATCTCTCATTACACGTTATTTAGACTTTATTAATGGTCTTCACTAAATAAACATCACTGCAATCATAGCAGAAACACAACTAGTGTTGAGTGCAACTACACAACTACACAACACACACCTCATCATTCTTACACATCCATCAGTTCCCTTATGAAGGGTCAACGCTGCCGTCTCTACGGTAACAATGTGCTTAGATGGTTGTCACGGCGACAGCAGCGGCGATGTAGTGAGTCATGAGAGGAGAGAAAGTGAAAGAGCGGCGAGAAAAACTGCTGCTTTATTAGACAAACGTTGACTTTCAGCGTCCGGAGAAATGTGACGTTAACGACCTTTATTATCAACCTGCTTACATCACTTCTGCATCCTGTCGCATCAAACATGAGACAGAAACTTGTCTGTTATTGGACAGGACTTGTTAAGGATTCACTACATGATTGACTCATCCACTTCATTATCTTCTCAGAGTAAATCATCCTACACTACATTCAATTCACTCAAACAAACAAACTTCTCTCCTCAGAAAACACTCACAGACTGAATGAATATGATAAAAAAGAGACAGTAAAAGAATGAAAGATTAAACGAATGAAAGATTGAAAGAATAAAAGATTGAAAGAATGAAAGAATGAAGAATGAAAGAATAAAGATTGAAAGATTGAAAGATTGAAAGATTGAAAGATTGAAAGATTGAAAGATTGAAAGATTGAAAGAATAAAAGAATGAAGATTGAAAGAATGAAAGAATAAAAGATTGAAAGAATGAAATAATAAAAGATTGAAAGACTGAAATAATAAAAGATTGAAAGAATGAAAGATTGAAAGAATGAAAGAATGAAGAATGAAAGAATAAAGATTGAAAGATTGAAAGAATGAAAAATGAAAGAATGAAAAAATGAAGATTGAAAGAATGAAAGAATGAAGATTGAAAGAATGAAAGAATGAAAGAATGAAAGAATGAAAGAATGAAAGAATGAAAGAATGAAAGAATGAAAGAATGAAAGAATGAAAGAATAAAGATTGAAATAATGAAATAATAAAAGATTGAAAAAATGAAGATTGAAAGAATGAAAGAATGAAAAAATGTAGATTGAAAGAATGAAAGAATGAAGATTGAAAGAATAAAATAATAAAATAATAAAAGATTGAAAGAATGAAAGAATGAAAGAATGAAAGAATGAAAGAATGAAAGAATGAAAGAATGAAAGAATGAAAGAATAAAGAATGAAATAATAAAAGATTGAAAGAATGAAGATTGAAAGAATGAAAGAATGAAAGAATGAAAGAATGAAAGAATGAAAGAATGAAAGAATGAAAGAAGAAAGAAGAAAGAATAAAGAATGAAATAATAAAAGATTGAAAGAATGAAGATTGAAAGAATGAAAAAATGAAAAAATGAAAAAATGAAAAAATGAAAAAATGAAAAAAATGAAAGAATGAAAGAATGAAAGAATGAAAGAATGAAAAAATGAAGATTGAAAGAATGAAAGAATAAAGATTGAAAGAATGAAATAATAAAAGATTGAAAGAATGAAGTTTGAAAGAATGAAAAATGAAAGAATGAAAGAATGAAAAAATGAAGATTGAAAGAATGAAAGAATGAAGATTGAAAGAATAAAGATTGAAAGAATGAAAGAATGAAGAATGAAAGAATAAAGATTGAAAGATTGAAAGAATGAAAAATGAAAGAATGAAAAAATGAAGATTGAAAGAATGAAAGAATGAAAGAATGAAGATTGAAAGAATGAAAGAATGAAAGAATGAAAGAATGAAAGAATGAAAGAATGAAAGAATGAAAGAATAAAGATTGAAATAATGAAATAATAAAAGATTGAAAAAATGTAGATTGAAAGAATGAAAGAATGAAGATTGAAAGAATAAAATAATAAAATAATAAAAGATTGAAAGAATGAAAGAATGAAAGAATGAAAGAATGAAAGAATAAAGAATGAAATAATAAAAGATTGAAAGAATGAAGATTGAAAGAATGAAAGAATGAAAGAATGAAAGAAGAAAGAATAAAGAATGAAATAATAAAAGATTGAAAGAATGAAGATTGAAAGAATGAAAAAATGAAAAAATGAAAAAATGAAAAAAATGAAAAAAATGAAAGAATGAAAGAATGAAAGAATGAAAGAATGAAAAAATGAAGATTGAAAGAATGAAAGAATAAAGATTGAAAGAATGAAATAATAAAAGATTGAAAGAATGAAGATTGAAAGAATGAAAAATGAAAGAATGAAAGAATGAAAAAATGAAGATTGAAAGAATGAAGATTGAAAGAATAAAGATTGAAAGAATGAAATAATAAAAGAATGAAAGAATGAAGATTGAAAGAATGAAAAAATGAAAGAATGAAGATTGACAGAATGAAAAAATGAAAAAGAATACAAGAAAGAAAGAATAAAATAGAAAGAATGAATATTGAAAGAAAGAATGAACAAAATAAAAAAGAAAGAACAAAATGAACAAAGGACCAAAGAACGAATGAATCGAAAGAACGACCAAAACAACAAAAGAAAGAAAGAAAGAAAGAAAGAAAGAAAGAAAGAAAGAAAGAAAGAAAGAAAGAAAGAAAGAAAGAAAGAAAGAAAGAAAGAAAATACAACAAAAACTAATGAGCTGAAGAAAGAAAGAAAGAAAAAAGAAAGAACGAAAAAACAAAAGAAAGAACGAATGAGCTGAAGAAGGAAAGAAAGAAAGAAAAAACAAAACAAATGCAATGAAGAATGAATGAATTAAAAACAAAGAAAGAATGAATGAATGAACAAAAGAGCTAAAAAATGAGAGAAAGAAAGAAAGAAAGAAAGAAAGAACGAAAAAATGAACCACAACAAAGAATGAACCAAACCAAGAAGAAAGAATGAACAAAAGAAAGAAAGTAAAAAAGAACGAACGAATGAAACAACAAAAAGAAAGAACAGAAAAGAGAAGGAAAGAAAGAAAGAAAGAAAGAGAGGCGAGAGGTGTAGTTGAATGGAGTGAGTGAGTGAGTAAAGGCTCGTGAGGATCTGCTGGAGATGAAGATGCTGCAGTCACTTCATTACTCACACAAACCTCCTCTGACAAGATGAATAGAGTTACATTAGGACTAGTTACACTGACTGACCTTTAACCAGTAACACTAAACCACAAACTTTATCACAACACAACTAGATTTAAAGATAAGTGTTGAATGTCTTTTCAGGTGTGGAGTGTTCATCATCATCATCATCATCATCATCATCATCATGAGATTTCTTTGATAGTTTAAACATCTGTCAGGTGAAAATCAGCAGCACAGAGTGAAGATCATTCACATCTCTCACTAATACTGACCTCAGACCTTTAATAACCATAATTACATGAACAATACTCTTAACAAACACTACTACACACTGTTTATATTTCATCTTAAATAACAGAATAATATTTGTTTAAGAACAAGAGAGGAAGGATTTCAGTTCAATTCAGTCCACAGACAAATCTAAAGTATGAAGAAACCTGAACGCTCCAGAGACTTCACAAACACAAACATAGAGTTCTCCTCTAATGACAAAAACACTTAACCAAACACAAGAGCGTCCGAGGAAAAGTCTTTATTTCTCTCAACATCCTCAAGATTAATGTTTAACTGCACTGTGCCAGCAGCTTGACTTCTTTAAAGTCTTGCAATCGCACACAACAAAATTCTGTGATTTATTTAGTCTTAAGGACCTTCAGAATCAAAATATTTGAAGTATTTTAAATATGTTCACGACCGCATCCACACGGATCAAAGTCGCCATGACAACCGATGACATCACAAACGACCGGGTCTGTGTGGAAGTGAAGCGGGCGAAGAAGATGATGGAGAAAAGACAAACGCCTGATTTATACTGTAGGGTCATCACCTCAAAACTACAGCCAAGATAAACCACACATAACATCTCTTTAACTTATAACTAACCCATCATACTTACAGCAGATAATAAACCACTTACACCAATATAACACACATATCAAATAAACTGGGCTGCGTTCCCCGAAACCTTCTTAGCTCTACGTCGTTCTTAAGTTGTACCTTAAGCTGTACCTTATCGTTAATACGTGTTTCCCGAAACGTTCTTAGTTACGTATCACTTCTGTAAGTCGTTCATTCGGAAGGTTGGTCTGGAGCACTCTTAGCTATACCTTATCCCACTTGACTCCGCTAGGGGCCATCACTGTGATAAAAACTTGTGTAGATTGCAGTCTATATAACTAAATATCTGTTTAAAAAAAAGTTGAAGTACACTCCGTGTTAAATTAGGCATTTTTTTATTTAAAGAATAAAACATTCACATAATTAGACATTATTACACTGATGGTTGTTAGATTTTTTATATTTTTTTCCAAAGGAACATCAGCTGTGAACTATTATTACAGGCTAAAGAAACTATTAAAAAAAGATTTTGGGTGGAGGAGTTGGTGAAACTATGGCAGGTAGCTATACAGCGAATCAGCGACTCTATTTCAGTTGAGCATTTCATATCCGTTAAATCTTTAGTTTACCGGCTATTTTAGCTGCAAATAAAACAAATCAAGTTAAGAAATTGCATGCCACACGGGAGCACATTCATCATGAAATCATAATTGTTGATTTTCCTAAATATTATTATTGATGTTAATTCGACTTTGCATCGAAGTTTTTTTAATGTTTTATAACTTTGAGGCAACTGCATGCCATATTCTTTATAAACATTAAAAAGAAAATGCTCCACTTGATAATTGCTTGTATAAGGTCAACAAATTTTCCACATTAAAACTAATCAAAGCTTAAACCTAAAACAATCATACTATATATTTATATATCATATAATATATATTTTATGTTATATTTAAGGTAAACAGACAGGCGCGGCTCCAGAAATGCGTCCATTAAGCGTTATCCGCATTGTAAACGTGCTGCTTGCGCAGTGTCCAAACACATAAACGCGTGAACTAATGAACAACAATTTGTTTTTCTATATTTTAAGTGTAATGCCAAGCCACGTGACTTGCACGACCCACCTTATTCCCCTGTGCAACGCATTTATTGGGAACCCCTAATATAAATTATCCTTCAAAGTGAAGGAATAATGAATGCATTGGAGCAGTTTATGCATTATACATTTGGACATGAAGTTGCGAGTTTTGCACGGGTTTGATATAAAATAAAATATACAAGGTTTATATTTAGTTGTTTGCAATTTGAAATATTTTTACCAGATATTCCTAATAAATGTAACTTGAACTATTTCTGAAATGTTTCTTTAATAAATAACACCGCTCTCTGATAACGCAGCGAAGTACCTATTACATAAAGTGAACAATTGATTGTCGAGCAATCGATATCAACCTATTCAGCACCATCGCCATGGACAGCACCTGGTAACGTCGTACGTAAGAAAGTATACCTTAAGAAACCCGCTAAGGTACAGTTCGGGAAACACGCCTAGAAAAGGTAAACCTGTAGTTAAGGTTTAACTTAAGAGTCTTCGTAGCGCGCTAAGAGTCAACGTTAACGGGAAACGCAGCCCTGATCGTATTGAGAAAAACACTCGCTCAATTCAGCAAAGAAAATCATACACCAACTCTAATCATTTATATGAGCTACACACACACACACACACACACACACACACACACACACACACACACACACACACACACACACACACACACACACACACACACACACAAACGCACACCTGCGAGAGGTCTCAGATTGAATTACTGCTGTGTGTAACTGTTATACACCAGACCTCTTACTTCGTTTCTTCTTTTAATTATCACTCGGACAGACACATATTAATAGAACTTTGTGTGTGTGTGTGTGTGTGTGTGTGTGTGTGTGTGTGTGTGTGTGTGTGTGTGTGTGTGTGTTTATGAGATTACTGCAGCAGTTACTGTACTCACAGAGTACACTTGACCTAAACCCTGAAAGTTTTTTGTTTAATGCAATTTGTGCATTGAAAATTCTTTCATTCAACAAGACATTTTGAGTTGAATCAATTTATTTGAGCTTATTTAAATCTCTGGATTTGAAAAATGTATTTGAACTTTTCTTCGCAAGGTGACCTCCTCTTTGAGAGGCAAAGATTGCAGAGTTCCCTTTCGTGGGAACTTTACGCTGCATCAGGCATTTGGGAACACTTACAGGGTGACGGTGTCTGAGTTTGTATATAAAATTCGACCAATGGTTGGGCGTGACTTCGGGGGCGGAAGCCAAAGAGCATAAGAGAATGAACAGGAACGCCCACTTTAGCTGGCATATGCCAAAGCAGGTGTACAAGTACGCCAAAAATATGGCAATGAGACACAGCGTCTCATTCCCTTCTCAGGGAACAGAGGTTACATACATTACCTAGAGACGTTCTCTTAACATTACAAGTTTTATAAAACTGTTAAAATAAGAGGTGTGAAATAAAGTTTCTCTTGTTGTTAACTGACCGTTTGTAGAACATGAAATATTTTGTTAATCTAACAAGAATATATTGCTGGAACGCGACTTTTTACACAGTGTTAAAGGTACAGTGTGTAATTTTTAGTACACTGAAAAAAAAATGATTCATTGAACCACAAGGTAAGTGGTTGCAATCAATCTATTTAAGCTACATTTAAACAAAAAAGATTAGTAAAGTAAAATAAAATATAAAACTTTTGTTTAAATGTAGTTTAAATAAATTGATTGCAACCATGGGCGAGGCTAGCCCCTTTTTAGGGGTGCTTCAGCACCCCTAAAAAGGAGCTCAGCACCCCTAAAACTTTGAGCAAGAAATTTATTTATTCTAAAATGTTTGTTCGTCTTTGACAAGGTTAAATAATGTCCAAAACATACTCCGTAGTTTGTGGTTTAAAATGTATATGTTAAGCTAGAAAATGAAAACCTCCCCGCTTAGTAAATGGTGTCATCCTCTTCTACTTCTCTGTACCTGCATTGCTTAGCCTGACCGTCATTCAGCGCGAAACACACGCAGAGTGAGAATCAGCTTGTGATGCAACTTTGTTCAAATCTTACAAAATGTTTACGTTATGTTTATAATGAGCGAGTACATCACGAATCAATCTTTCAAGCCGTGTTTTTGTCTTATAATGAATCACCATGGTACACGTATAATAAGTGTTTATTTTCGGATTATTGTAGTCCGGCGGCTACCCGCGCGCTGCGGAGTAGCACAGTACCTGGGTGACTCGTCCATTGACTTAAACGGAGAGAAGTAGCACCGGTTACAATGTTCTTCCGCAAGACGCATGCAGTTTTGTGCGTCTCAGTGGGTAGTTGCATACGTGTGTCTCCATTGTTAAAGTTTATTGTATGATTTATCGTTAATTTGAGACTTATTTTAACAATCGGAAGTCATGTAAACATGACGTCACGTGCGTCTTTTCTGGTCAGTCGTCATGAAAACATGGCGTTTGGAACAGAGTGAAAACAAACTACATATCACTATACCACCAGTAGGCTACCGGTAAGTTATGTGTGAAATCACTAACTGTCTGACTATCAAACTAGACAATAAATATTTTTTAAGTTTGTCACATGTAGATTAATATGAAGGGGATAACGTTTTTAACCCTTAGTGCAGGAGTCACAAGTGTTTTGTTTTAGACATATAGTAAAGGTAATGGTTCAATTAAAGGACTGTTAAAAGAAAAGCTGCAAATTAACTAACTATTAATAAACCTACCATATATTGTAGGCATAAAAGTTATAAATTAGGAGATTTGTCATTTTGACAAAGGCTTAAAACGACACACTGTATATTCACATAAAACCATACCCACACTGCTGCTGTAGCCCACCTTTTGTCCTGATACTTTAATATGGCATTAATCGCAAAAAAGTGCTAGCTCGCCACTAATTAGAAATAAAAAGGTTGGCAAAAAAAATGCATCTGAAAACTCATCAGGTTGATGCTTTAAAATGTGTAATTTTAAAAAAATTCTAAGGGGGAGCATGCTCCCAGACCCTAGAGGGGTAATATTCTTCTCATCTTTTTCACCCCTGACCCGTTTTCATGCCTGAAAGGTCTCCAAAAAAATCTGGATTTTGGAGTTAGTTGAACCAATGTTAAAATGATAGTTATTTTACAATAGACATATTATTGGTTTCTGTAGGAAAAAAAGAGTGGGTGGTGGCAGCGGAGCTCATTGGGTGCTCAGCACCCCTAAAGCTCTAACCCTAGAATCGCCTCTGATTGCAACCACTTATTTTAAAAAATTTATCTGACAGAAATGCAAAATAATATACAAAACTAAATTATTAGGGGTGTATAAAGACCTTTCATAATGAACTGTTATGTGTTTATTACCTTAGAATGAGACGTTTTATCTACATACACCGAGGGTCTCCTTACATGGAAGTCGCCATTTTGTGCCGCCATGTTTCTACAGAAGCCCTTAACGGACAAACTTTTTTACTAAGTTGTCTCAGTCGATGACATGTTTGTCCGGTGACGGGTACCGTAGCTTCTCTATGTGTTTCAAAAGCAAGACGTGGGCAGTGAACTGAGCCGTTGGTTGCAATTCGCAGCCTCACCACTAGATGGCGCTACAATTTACACACTGCACCTTTAAATAAAGGTACCTGTTTTTTAACAAGGCAGAATTTACATTTTAGGGCAGCGAGTTACCCTGTGTTTTTTAAGTTGAGTCAACTTAACAGTCTGGGTTTACAGTGTGTGTATAATTTTCATATCTTTTATAATTATCTCATCTAATACACACAGTATTGATCTACTGGTTTCCAGTGTTTCATAATTATGGTTTATATCGGTCTCCTCTGAGACTCACAGGGCCACAGAAACAGTGATCCATAAGTCACACAAACACACACACATGCTGATATATTCTGTCTTAAAGGGGCCATGGCATGAAAATCTGACTTTTTCCATGTTTAAGTGCTATGATTGGGTCCCCAGTGCTTCTATCAACCTAGTGAAAAATGTGAAAAAGATCAACCCAGTAACTTAGTTTTTGGTAAACCATTCTCTACAAGCACATGAAAAAATTGGTTGTTGAAATTTGGCTCTCCTTATGATGTCATAAGGAGCTCTTATTATAATAATACCACCCCTTAATCTGTACTATCCAACCACAGCACTGACATTTAGTGCAGAGAAAAGCACAATTGAGTTTTAATTGCAACAAACCACCATCATTGTGACCAGTGTTTGAATTTCATCAGCTCATTTGCATTTTAAAGGACACACCCAAAACGGCACATTTTTGCACACACACCTACAAAGTGGCAATTTTAACATGCTATAATAAATTATTTATATGGTATTTTGAGCTAAAACTTCACATATGTGCTCTGAGGACAGCAAAGATTTATTTGACATCTTAAAAAGTCTTGTGATATGGCCCCTTTAACTGTAACAGTTGCAGATAAAGCTCAGTCACTCCGGTGTGAATGCTCCTGATGTTTAAGTGAATGTGTCTGATTAGATCAAACAGATGATGACAGATTATGTGTAAAACAGTTTTTATTAAAGAGGTAGAGATCAGACCTTACACCAGATCAGATGCTACGGTTTCTTATTTCTAACTAGTGTGCTGTAAACTTCTCTTTCCATTCCTAATAAATCATGTTTCACCCAGAAATCATACAGATCAAATGTGCAAAAAGACAATATAGCTTATTATTATTATCACCTTGTTTTCTAAGTGTATTATTGATAACATAGTGTCAACATTAAATAATATCAGTGCAACAAATGCTACCACGAGGCAAAGATAATAAATAAAATATTAAACTATTTTTATTTGCATTATGAACTGAACATTTGTGTGGAATGTGTAGATCTTTTTTTTATTAATTTATTAATTTCACAATGTAAAATACTGTCATTTATACCACAGGTCTGTTGAATGCTTTATTCTGATTGGTTAAGAAATGTTCCACAGGCATACATTATTATTCGATAAATTCACACCTGACCTGTCAAATGCCTTAAAGTCGCAATGAAATTGAAATTTGTTCTGGAATATTGTTGTGAGTGTTACTATTTTTGAATAATGTATGATCTTAAATCAAAGATGCAAATCTTTTCCCCTCCTCAAAACAATCTCTCTTTACTTCCGGTCATATGGTATGGGAGGTGGGTGGGGTCCAGTAAAAGATCACAGCGATTAGCAAAAAGCAACATGACGCAAACGATCCAATCAGATCTCTATGGACGAATTAAAGTCCAGCCCTGCCTTTATTCATTTCAGAAGTCGGTTTACTCGGATATACGTTACCACCTTGCTACTTCGCTTTCATGGCAACTTTAAGATAACCACCAAAGAAATGTTTGTGGTAACGTGGTATAAGCGGAATAATACTTTTGGGTGTGCTTTATTGACAAATAATTAAACAGCCCATCGTCAATTACTCCTTACATAACATCTCATTTAATACCATTGGTTTTGGAGAGAAATGTGTTCAGGCCTGTTCATGATAGACTTACCCAACAGCAAATATCTCACATCACACATATGCACATAAACTACACAACACAAAGACAGACAGACAGACAGACAGACAGACAGAGAAAGAGAGAGAGTGAGATGGAAAGAGAGAGAGACTGAAAGAGAGAGAGAGAGTGAGGTATAGTACAGTAGATTGAATGTGTAGTTGATCTGATGACATAATCAATCCTCTTTTAATAACCTACTTCCTTAGAAACTCTCTCCATCTTCATCGTCCTTGTGTGAGTGTGTGTCTGTGTGTGTGTGTCTTGTGTGTGTGTGTGTGTGTGTGTGTGTGTGTGTGTGTGTGTGTGTGTGTGTGTGTGTGTGTGTGTGTGTGTGTGTGTGTGTGTGTGTGTGTGTGTGTGTGTGTGTGTGTGTGTGTGTGTGTGTGTGTGTGTGTGTAGAGTTTTATAGAAGAATATTTGCAGCATTATTCAATGTAAAATGGCAATGCATTTCTGTATTTCAATTTACATTTTCATGCCATATGCGCTATGTTTGGTGCAAAATGAAAATTTTAATTCAATAATTTACATTTGTCATGTTCTGATATGTAATTTAAATACAGTTTTTCACGCTTTATAAGTTCAAATTAAATTAAATCGCATGATTCAACGCATAATTAGCCAAATTCCGCATATCTATGCGGGGGCCGCATTTTTCCAAATACGCAGCACTTTCACAGCATAAATTGCAGATTTCCATGCACAAAATATGCGGGCCTTTCATTTCATTTCATAATCGCCACATTTTCGTAGCAAAAATCACATATATCTTTGCAGAAAGTTGAAAAATGGTGCATTTACTTCACACAAGCACAGCCATGTCTCCTGTTGTCATGGGAACATTATGAAGTGACGTGATTATGTGACGTTAACATACTTGAAAAGCTGCAAAAGCTGAAAACAGTTTTTGCAAGTTGCCGCAATTTTTGCAAGTTCCCGCAATTTTATTGCATGAAATTGCATAAATATCCCGCATATTGCATTGCATTTTTTTAAGAAAATGTGCCGTAAGATCGAGGATTTATGCCTGCAACAATCAAAAAACTCATTGTGTTTTTCTGGAAGGACTGATTAGATGTGTTTTACATGGTCATGCATAAACTGTAGGAAAATTATCATTTAAATGTAATTTTCCCTAAATGCATTTACATTTACAGGTAGGACACGTGGGATTGCATTTTCATTTACATAACACTCAAAAGATGTAGCAAAATTATTGTGAATTTAAAAATGCACTCCGAGTCGACCACGTTCCATCCTTGTCAATCAGTTGCAATAAATGACTTTCATTGGTTAAAAAAAGTAATGTTTAAAACCAATTTACCTCTTTTTACTTCACACAATTCACCCAACAAACATAAAATTCAATTCAATTCCATTTAATTTATATAGCGCTTTTCACAATGGTTAATTGTTTCAAAGCAGCTTTACATTAATAGAAGCAGTAAAAGCACAGAAAAACGACAGATAGCACAACATAATACAAGATAGCATAAGCAGTCAAATTTGCTGCGGCTATGACTCGACATTATAAGTGAGCATGTTACTAATGTAACGTCTAGAAGAAGAAGCTAAGTTAAGCCCAAGAAGGCTGCCTCCCCAGGGTAAAAAAACCCCTAGGAGAAAAAAAAACCCGGGCTGTTTAGCCGAGGAAATAAAAAAAAGTCCTATGAGGGAAAAAACCCTTGGGAGATATATATATGTATATACACACATATAAACGGATAAGGAGATTAAGCGGAGATTAAGCGGGTTCTGCCGGTGATCGTTGGTCAGGCATCAGCTGGGCCTCTTTACAAAATAAGTAATGTAAAGAAGTTACAAATTTTGTGATGTTCGCCTTTTTGATTTCATCAGATTCAGTCAGTTGTCTGTACTTTATTATCTCAGCAATTTCTTACATGCTGGTCTATTGATTTGAGATGTTTGGACTTTATGACGACAGTGAAGTGTGAGTCCATGGCTTAACTTGATTCATCAGCACACTTTCTGGCTTTAATAACTCAGATATGAAATTAAAATGAGTATGAAGGCTGTTGAAAGGTCAGACGGACTACGAGCCTTTGTGTTTCTGGGTCAGTCGCCTTCATTAGAGAAAGACCAGATATGAGTAATCAAAGTACTATTCACGTGGGACCTCGTGTGATTTAGAAATTACCCCCCTACATCTTGGCCTGTTCGCAGGGGATAAGCAAAGCCTGTGAATTTATTTCAATTTACTAATTTATCTCCCGGATGTGATGTTGAGGTTTTGCGAAGCTCAACACTGTGACCCGCAGTGAAAGGTATCTTTAGGATGTTAATCAGAGTTTTTGTCCTAATGAGCCACAGTGAGCGTCAGTGGATTCTGTTTTAGAAACGGTTTTGCGATGACGCGACTGACAGCTCCGCCTAACTCAGATGTCAAATAATGACAGTTCTGCATATTTTTAATATTAATCATCAAACATGGAAGAGCAGAGACTAATTAGATATTTAATAAAAAATATGCCACAAGAAGCAGAGGGATGCATCTCTGTATGTGTGTGTGCTCTTCAGCTGCAGTGTGAGAGGCGCAGAAACTGAAAAAAACTAAATAAAAAGATGCACAGGTAACAAAAGCCTACCACCAAATCCTGCCGAAATTACAGAGATGCCGATTCACACAGGACTTATATTATCACAAGACCTCAGTGTTCGGTCATTTGCAGAGGAATGTTTTCTTTACATATTACCGACATGGCCGATTTGCATGGGATTAGATCACAGACAATCTCTGCAATTATGACAAATAACCAGAGGTCACTAGGTAATACTAATCCTGTGCAAACAGGGCTTGAGACAAGTATAAAAAATACTAAATACAGAATATATACATAATATATTAGGGTTGTTAACAATTAATGCGTTAACGTAAATGAATTTTAACGACACTAATTTTACTAATATGTGATTAACGCAATGCACAATTTCTGACCCGAGGCCTAGCAAGTTGTTGAATAAATAGAGACTATTGCCTTAAGCATTAAATAGTCTAAAATGATCTTTTTTTGTATGTTTTTTGAGAGGTGAATCATCCTAAATGCTTTATCTACTACAAAGATGCGTCTCCATCCACTTGCGCATCTTAGATTTTGGTTTTTTGGTTTTTTTAAACATGCAGGAATAAAAAAATAAAGTGTAGGACTTGCTTGATGTGAAAATAATTATTAAAAGTGATAAGCCATGAAAACAATCTTTCTCGCACTTAAGCTAAGTTCACACTACATGATTTTAAGCCAGATTTAAGCACAATTTGCAAGTTGTTGAGCTCGCCGACAGGTCAGAGTGTGATCGAGTGCAAATCGTGGGGGATTAGCGGGCGATTAACACTCGCTAAGTTAACACTTAACACATCTGAAGCATGCACACCGGCGCGAATTACAGATTTAAAAACATCAGTTTTGGCAAGAATTCATAATGAATTATAATGAATGTTTGATTAACTGTTGGGAAAAATATCTGGTGTGTAACATTATATTAAATCCTTTCATTACAGCTGTCTGTCAATCAAACAATGAAAGAAAGAAAAAGGTTAAGCATATATAGATATTGTTTTTGACTTTGTGTGTGCTAAATCTATTAATTTTATCTGTGAGTTTAATGTATGAATGTGGTAATATTGCTTTTGAACCTTAAATAATCTTTAACAGGATTTTTTTCAAAATAATTGTGTCTGACTCATTAATTATAAACATACATTTGCATAAAGCATCCATATTTGTCCACGCCCATGTTGATTACAGTATTAAAAAATTAGCAAAATGTCAAATTTAAGTGAATGAAGAACAGATACAAATGTGAGATTACTTTGGGATTAAACTCATGACAATTATGCGATTAATCTA
Source organism: Misgurnus anguillicaudatus (assembly GCF_027580225.2). Lineage (NCBI taxonomy): Eukaryota > Metazoa > Chordata > Actinopteri > Cypriniformes > Cobitidae > Misgurnus > Misgurnus anguillicaudatus. Next base: position 4,270,625 of record NW_027395283.1, read on the forward strand.
GATTAAATATTTAAATCGATTGACAGGCCCAATATATAAAAAAATATATTTGCAGTATCCATCTACAGTATATTTCTATGTATCTACATACCCAACTGTATCTATGATAGCTGGAGTACAAGAAGATGATAAGGTAATGATTAAAAAGAGAAGCAATTATGAATATTTAAAATGTAATGTTCATAAGACTCTATTGAAGCTGAAGTGTAATGATGTTCACGTTGCTTGGCTCCGTTCTTCTCAATGTGAGCCTGAAGCTATGCTCATTTTTAATAACACTAATCTCTCTCTCTCACACACACACACACACACACACGCACACACACACACACACACACACACACACACACACACACACACACACGCACACACACATCTAGCTGTGCTCCTCATCTGCTCCTCTCAGCACTCAGTCTCGCTTATTCACACGATTTCCTCTATGTGACTTCTGCCAGAAACACGTTTGCAAAGCAGAAGAATTTTGAATAAATTAAACGAGGCACGTTTCAGAAATCTCTCAATTAATAGAGAGCTAACCCTTACCTAACCCTAACCCTAACCGAACCCTAACCGCTCACACACATTCAAACACACGCTTTCCTCTATGTGACTTCTGTCAGAAACACGTTTGCAAAGCAGAAGAATTTTGCATAAATTAAACGAGACACATTTCAGAAAGCTAACCCTTACCTAACCCTAACCCAAACCTAACCCTAACCGCTCACACACATACACACGCACACACATTCAAACACACGAGCAGGAAGGATCTGGGCTGCTTGTTTAACTCTTCCTGTGAGAGAACCTGCTGTTGCTGTTGGATTATTGTTCTGTGTTTAGTTTTATGTGCTTTTGTGTTGATATGAAAGTATTGTACGTGCCAGACTGCAGCTGCTTTAACATTCAGAGAATCACAGGTTCACCTGAGTTTTGCTGCACTTTAGTTCATCATTCATTGAATGAATCACAGCAGACTTTATTTCTCCAGTAAATCTAAAGTTATTTTTGCGTTCCAGCGATGTCAGTGAGTTTAAACAAAGGTCATCATACTTCAGTTTTTTCTTTCTGTATGAATAGATGCTTGATTAAGAGCTCTGTCCGCTCGCTCGCTCGCTCTTTCTCTCTCTATTAATGACATTTCAAATGCTGCTCTTTCATCTCTAAGAGGCTTGGGCCTCATTATATGATCATAAAAGCAAAAAACATCAAATCTCAAATATATAATTGGGGCTGCAAAACGATTAATCGCGACTAATCGTTTGCAGAAAAAAAGTTTTTGTTTACATCATATATGTGAGTGTACTGTGTATAATAATGATGTATACTGTATATAAATACATTGTCATGTATAAAGGAGGACAGAACCCAATTGCAGACAGCTCATAACCAAAAAGACTTTTATTAATAACAAAAACACCCTTGAGGGGGCAAACAATGACAATAATCCAAATAATAAACACAACAGGGCAAGCCAAGACACACATAACGGTGATAATACACAACGATCCAGCACAACACCTCAAAAACGAGACGATTAAATAGAGGACAATTAAACTAGGGAATGAGGGTAGACAGGAGCGGGGAGTAAACTAATATTGAATAATGAACAAGGAAACAAGGAGGCGGGGTCAAGATGTAAGACAGGAGAGCACGAGGCACACAAACACAAAACACAGACAACAATAAGAGCTGCCATGATCCTGTCACATGAAACACGTAAAAAAACATGCAGGATCATGACATACACACAGATGCAAGTATATTTTTACATTTTATAATCATATATAATTATTAATACTTCATATATAAATAAAACCATACATACATGCATGTGTGTATTTATATATACAGAATTATTATACACAGTACACATATTTGACGTAAACACAAATTTTAATTCTGCAAATGATTACTAACGATTAATTGTTTTGCTGCCCTAATATTAAAGGGAACATATCATGAAGTGCTATATTTGGGTCCTCAGTGCTTCTATCAACCTAAAAAATGTGAAAAAGATCAACCCAGTAACTTAGTTTTGGTTAACTATTTTCTGCAAGCATGTGAAAAAATAGTTCATTGAAATTTGGCTCCCCTTGTGATGTCAGAAGGGTATTTTATTATAATAATACCGCCCCTTAGCCTGCACTATCCAACCATGACACTGCCATTTACTGCAGAGAGAAAGAGAAAATAATTGACAGCACAATTGAGTTTTAATTTCAACAAACCACCATTATGGTGATCAGTGTTTGCATTATCAGTTCATTCACATTTTAAAAACCACACTCGAAAACGACACATTTTTGCTCACACCTACAAAGTGACAATTTTAACATGTTACAATAAATTATCTGTGGATTATTTTGAGCTAAAACTTCACATATGTACTCTGGGGAACCAAAGATTTATTTTACATCTTAAAAAAGTCGCCTTTAATATATTGTGTGTTTGTATGTGTGTGTGTTAAAGAATAATGACTTACAATACACACTGTAATGTTTACGTTTTAAAACATTATTGTAATTAATATTTTAACTATAAATATAGAACAATAAACAAGTAATTTTAATTTTAAACCCTGTTTTACATGGTGAATGCTAAAGAAATGTTGTTTTACCTCTTCTAGTAAAAAGTTTTCATTGATTTGAATGCAATAAACTGAGCTGAATGAATCAGAAATAATGGGTGTAAAATTATATGCAGGAATTCAACGCAGACACAAAGACTTACAAAAGACACGTTGTGTGAAAATGAGAGCGAGGAAACAGAAAAGATAATGGCTTAGTAAAACTGCATAAAGATTTAATTTATCATCCATCAAACAAAAGAGAAAGACAAGACAAAGAGACAGACAGACAGATATGAGACAGACAGACAGACAGATATGAGACAGATTGATAGATATAAATGACCACACAATCACATTTACTGAGCGTGTTAGATTATTTTAAGCTCTCTGATCAACATAAGTCATATTTCTTCAAGCCCATAATGTACAAACAAAACATAACCGGATGAAGCACACACACATATTAAATTAGATATCACAGGGCTGTGGGTTCGAATCCCAGAAGGGATGAATCATGTAATAAGACGTTTTAATGCCAAGAAAATGTCACATCGGATCGACAACCATCTGGTCAATAACCAAACATGTGCTTTATGAAATACACCCAACATCATTATTACAGCCAAAGATCATCTGCTGGTCCGTGCGCTGACGTAAGCAGAATCTTAACTACACATTCAAGATGCTTGCGTTGAATAAACTGCCACTGGGGTAAGACAAACTCTTTATAAGATGATATTACTGTGTATTGCACACATGTGCTTCTCATTTAATTGATTTTTTTGCACAAACCAAGCACTGATTAGTAAAAGTTATTAGTCTTTATCTAAGAGACACTATAAGACTCACAGTGAAAGTGAGCGTCGTGATGAACCACCTGCAGTATACACAGCGTTTACTCTACAAGTATTTTTGTAATATAAAAAATATCCATCATTTTAATATTGTTGATCTAGATTACAAATGCAATAGGCGGCCTACTGATAAGATGTTTAAATGATCTGTCTGCATCAGCGAGTATCACATGAATCAGACAGACAGATGCATACACGCATGCATGTGTTCAGACAGCAGTATCTGATCTCCAGCGCTATAGAAGCGACAGAGCGAAAACTCACTGCAGCAATCTATCAACACCAACAGAATAACATGCAATTACACTGTAGATATAGAGATATGCCTGAAATAACAGAAGATATGAAAGTCACAAATGCATGAGAAACAGATGAAGGAGAGCAGGAGGTGATGATGCTAAAATGCTTTCATACACCATCTGTTCTCTCACTGTATTTCTTTATCTCATCTCTCTCTCTCTCTCTTTCAGAAGCATACAGAAGTTTTTCACACTCTCAAAAAGAGAAATCCACACACATACTTGTACAGGATTTAACCTTATCTTCTCATCTTGTCTTAGTTACATGTGCGAGTAGTGTGTGTGTCTGTGTGTGTATTTGGGATACAAACGTTACCAAGATTCTAAAATGCTGTCAGTAATTCATCATCAGACCAAATTGCAATATGATTGAATCTATCAGCATGTGCTGTTCAGTATGTTTGTATGTGGGCTTTAACAGTCACTCAGTCTTGAATCATTTCCGATCAATACACTGACTGACACTAAAAGATCTTATCAGTGTATTGATCACCACTGAGAGTCACCTTTTCCTGTCTGTGCATCTCTGTGCACATCAATACACACTTTCAGATTATGGCAATGTATGCAAAACTGTTTAAGAAAAAAACAGAGAGACACAGAGAGATAATAGAGATACACAAACATGCAAAAATTCACACAGAGATGCAAAAAGACACAGAAAGATGCAAAAAGAAACAGAAAGATGCAAAAAGACAGGGCCACAGAGAGACAATAGAAAAAACATAGACACACACACAAAAAAAACAGAAAGACAGAAAGAAAAATGGAAAGAGACACAGAGAGCTGCAAAAAGACACAGAGAGACACAGGGGCGGAGAGAGATGCAGAGAGAGACAGAGAGTGCAGAGAGACACAGAGAGATGCAAAGAGAAACGCAGGGGTGCAGAGAGATGTAGAGAGTGACAGGGAGATGCAGAGAGACACAGAGAGATGCAGAGAGACACAGAGAGATGCAGAGAGAATTGCAGAGGGTGCAGAGAGTGACAGAGAGATGCAGAGAGAAACGCAGAGGGTGCAGAGAGATGCAGAGAGTGACAGAGAGATGCAGAGAGACACAGAGAGATGCAGAGAGACACAGTGAGATGCAGAGAGACACAGTGAGATGCAGAGAGACAGAGAGATGCAGAGAGAATTGCAGAGGGTGCAGAGAGTGACAGAGAGATGCAGAGAGAAACGCAGAGGGTGCAGAGAGATGCAGAGAGTGACAGAGAGATGCAGAGAGTGACAGAGAGATGCAGAGAGTGACAGAGAGATGCAGAGAGACACAGAAAGATGCAGAGAGATGCAAAGAGATACAAAGACACAGACAAACACAGAGGTGTTCAGAGAGATGCAGAGAGACACAGAGAGACAGAGAGTGACAGAGATATGCAAAAAGATGCAGAGAGACACAGAGTGACAGAGAGATGCAGAGAGACACAAAGAGATGCAAGTGAGATGCAGAGAGTGACAGAGAAATGCAGAGAAACAGAGTAACAGAGACATGCAGAGAGACACAGAGACACAGTGAGACATACGGGGGCACAGAGTGACAGAGAGACACAGAGAAACAAAGTGACAGAGACATGCAGAGAGACACAGAGTGACAGAGAGACGCAGAGTGACAGAGAGATGCAGAGAGACACAAAGAGATGCAGTGAGATGCAGAGTGTGACAGAGACATGCAGAGAAACAGAGTGACAGAGACATACCGAGAGACACAGAGACACAGTCAGACATACGGGGGCACAGAGCGACAGAGAGACACAGAGAAACGGAGTGACAGAGACATGCAGAGAGACACAGAGACACAGACAGACATACAGGGGCACAGAGCGACAGAGAGACACAGAGAAACAGAGTGACAGAGACATGCAGAGAGACACAGAGACACAGTCAGACATACAGGGGCACAGAGTGACAGAAAGACACAGAGAAACAGAGTGACAGAGACATGCAGAGAGACACAGAGACACAGTCAGACATACGGGGACACAGAGTGACAGAAAGACACAGAGAAACATAGTGACAAAGACATGCAGAGAGACACAGAGACACAGTCAGACATACGGGGACACAGAGTGACAGAAAGACACAGAGAAACAGAGTGACAGAGACATGCAGAGAGACACAGAGACACAGTCAGACATACGGGGACACAGAGTGACAGAAAGACACAGAGAAACAGAGTGACAGAGACATGCAGAGAGACCCAGAGACACAGTCAGACATACAGGGGCACAGAGTGACAGAAAGACACAGAGAAACAGAGTGACAAAGACATGCAGAGAGACACAGAGACACAGTCAGACATACGGGGACACAGAGTGACAGAAAGACACAGAGAAACAGAGTGACAGAGACATGCAGAGAGACACAGAGACACAGTCAGACATACGGGGACACAGAGTGACAGAAAGACACAGAGAAACAGAGTGACAGAGACATGCAGAGAGACACAGAGACACAGTCAGACATACGGGGACACAGAGTGACAGAAAGACACAGAGAAACAGAGTGACAGAGACATGCAGAGAGACCCAGAGACACAGTCAGACATACAGGGGCACAGAGTGACAGAAAGACACAGAGAAACAGAGTGACAAAGACATGCAGAGAGACACAGAGACACAGTCAGACATACGGGGACACAGAGTGACAGAAAGACACAGAGAAACATAGTGACAAAGACATGCAGAGAGACACAGAGACACAGTCAGACATACGGGGACACAGAGTGACAGAAAGACACAGAGAAACAGAGTGACAGAGACATGCAGAGAGACACAGAGACACAGTCAGACATACGGGGACACAGAGTGACAGAAAGACACAGAGAAACAGAGTGACAGAGACATGCAGAGAGACACAGAGACACAGTCAGACATACGGGGACACAGAGTGACAGAAAGACACAGAGAAACAGAGTGACAGAGACATGCAGAGAGACACAGACAGACATACAGGGGCACAGAGTGACAGAGACATGCAAAGAGACAAAGTGACACAGAGGCTTAAAGATAAAAAATGAGCATGTTGTGATGTAATGAACTTTAAATATCAACTCTCCAAGAACATAAGAAAATCTCCTTAAAAGGAAATGTCCTCTATTTAATTAATGACACAACATTATTCAAATATTTGTCACGAATGTAAAGACCTAATGAAGTGC